>NC_137134.1:36122574-36217574 GCF_949319135.1 Squalius cephalus | reverse complement strand
ATCAAAGTTATGGTTAAGGTTTGGAAAGAACTGGTTAGGTGAGGTTAGGTTAAAGGTTAGAGGTTTTCAAACACACAAATTCCACACAGAATGACTGGACAAAATGCTAAAAAGTGCTGTCGTTTGCTCAAAGAAGCTTCCAGACATTCTCAATCTATTCTGGCAAGAAAAAAAAGTAGGTTTTATAGGGGGTGGCAGACAATCTGGCCGCGGTCTTAATCCATCTGCATGGCTGAAACTGAGTCCGGCTCACTGCCATGCGTTTAGGCCCGAGTGACCTTAAAAATGTCTCTGCCGAAGCGCAGATGTCGTCTCTCCCTACAGAAAAACTCACCGCCTACATCGTATCAGACGGCCGGTGACTCGCAGATCGAGAGGCTGCTCAATGGGTGGAGCTTGACATCCAGCCCCGCCTCTCTGTACACAATGGGAGGAGCTTGACATCCAGCCTCGCCTCTCTGTATGCAATGGGAGGAGCTTGACATCCAGCCTCACCTCTCTGTATGTAATGGGTGGAGCTTGACATCCAGCCCCGCCTCTCTGTACACAATGGGAGGAGCTTGACATCCAGACTCGCCTTTCTGTATGCAATGGGTGGAGCTTGACATCCAGCCTCACCTCTCTGTATGTAATGGGTGGAGCTTGACATCCAGCCCCGCCTCTCTGTACACAATGGAAGGAGCTTGACATCCAGCCCCACCTCTCTGTATGCAATGGGTGTGGCTTGACATCCATCCCCGCCTATCTGTACGTAATGAGTGGAGCTTGACAACCAGCTCCGCCTCTTTGTAAGTAATGGGTGGGGCTTGGCCTCTCTGTATGTGATGGGTGGCGTTTAACATCCAGCTCCACCTCTTTGTAAGTAATGGGTGGGGTTTAACATCCAGCTCCACCTCCGTGTACATAATGGGTGGAGCTTGAAGGTCCATTCACATCCTAACCCTAATTAGGTTAAGCTCCACCCATTAGGTCCACAGAAGTGGAGCTGGACTAGGTCGAGCTCCACCCACTACACCCACAGTGATTGGTCTGTATAAGTGAATACACTTTTAAGTATAAACAGACGCAAGCCATGAAAGCCTTCAAACTACCTAAAGAGCATGACGTTTCTTCTATGTAAAGACCTAGAACTGCTACACTGACCTAAAGAACTAACAATGAAACATCATTGTCTTCAATTTTCAAAAAAACATATAGCAATGCTACAGAAGTTCATTTGGGTCCATCAAGTCACAGTGAGAGTCCTGCTCTTAACCACTGTAGCAGAGCTTAAAAGCCATCAATTAGACAAGCACCTCGGGGCCTGTTCCAATCAGACCGCCAGCCAGCGTGCACAGGAAGTGCAAACCGCAGCAGGAAGCTGTCCATTTATCTGTCCCGCGTTCCTCCCAAGGTATCGCCTGTGGAGATTTCAGGAGGAGCAGCTGTACCTACACCAGGACGAGATCCATATATCAGACAGCGGCCGCAACTGTGACGGCTGCTGCCAACTAAAGAAAGGACACGGGTTATTCAAAAGCACGCCAAATCTTGTTTTCCTCTCAAGAAAAATGACTTCGGCCCCGGTATGGAAACTAAAGAGATCAGTTTCACTTCGGAATTGAGATAAAAACAGGAAAGCAGGAGTCTTGGCTGGCGTCGATAGCTACAGGCCTTTTTCTCATCAGCATAAATCCCTCCAGGTCGGAGGATCGGGTAGCAGGATCACTCTAAAGTAAACATCCCTACATAAGACACCTTCACTCGCTCTCAGGGCTCTGCTGAAAGAGCTTTCAAAGACACAACAAAACATGTGATGAACAGTCAAGTCAGCATGAAATCAAACACAACCACTTGAACTAGGATAAGGTGGTCTCCTAGATGAAAACTACCCAAAACCCCACTAAAACCAGCTGGCAGACCAGTTTGACCAAGCTGGGAGATCAGCTAAGGCTTACTTAAGCTAGATTTCTTCAGCTGAGCATCTAAGGTCATTAAGGTTGTGAGGCATGTTGGGATAATGTTAATTAATAGCCAAATACATTACTTTCTGGTCTCATATGTATATGCAAAAATTAAGCCAATTTTTTCACAATCCAATCAATTCCTGATAAATTTTCTACTTTACATCCAAGAAACACCTCGACTTACAGAAGTAAAATGGGGTTTGAATGCCATTTCATGTTGTCTTTACCTTTCAAGCACATGAACTTTGGAGGACCTGCAAATGTAATCCATCCCTTGGGTACAAGACCTCAGGTGATGTTGCTTTTGGCTACTTTAGAGATCCAGGCTGGGCCGGAAGGCTCCAAGGCCCCAGCAGTTTTCAGCCATCTAGGCTGGTTCTGCTCAGATGATAAATATGTTATTGTGATGGAGTTGAGCAAGCGCTCGGTGGCACACGGACCGAGGGTGTGTCCGGCGGTCAACAACAGAACCGCAACTGCTTGGCCGGAGCTTCTGAAATTCTAATCTGTTATTCTTCTGTTTTATAACCATCAGAATATTTGTGGCCGGTGAGAGTTGAAGCAAAGCCAGAGAAGGAATTTTCTTGAGAGCTGGATGTGAATGAAGAACACTAGATGGTTTAACTAGTAAATCCACACACGCAAACTCGCACACAAAGACTTTCTGCAGTGTGTCATCCCCAAAAGCTGGGTTGAGTCTTGAGAGAAACTGGGAAATGTTTCATGTTAGTGGGCGAGGAGAAGAAAAAGAAATAAGGAGGGTACAGACAGACGTGAAAGGGAAAGCAGAGGGTAGGACATGCATTTTAAAGCGAAGTTAAAATGCCATCTGCTTCAGGGACACTAGGAAGCTTGCGCACTCACTGAGACACTTACCAAAGGCTTCTGGAAATGATAATAAACAGAAAAAGAAACAGAAAGGAACAATAAAACAGCACATTTTAGGGTCGGATTCACAGCAGCTTCACACATCCTGAAATCAACAGAGTTTAGTGGGGAAGATCTCTTTGTAGGATGACACGTCAGATGGTTAGATGCACGTTAAACAGATTTTAGACACGTTTTATGATCTCATTTGATGATAATAGAGCCTAGCTTATGGGGGAATCTCACAAAACCTGCCGAGAACATTTCCAGGTTTCTACATTTACAGAAACTACTATGTTAAATGTATAGTTAGAGATAAGGTTAGGTTTCTGCTTTATATATAGTGTGTGAAAACACAGTCAGACAAATTGCTCTTGATAAAATAAATATTGCCTTAAGAAATTCATTAACATCTCTAAAGATTTAGAAAAATTTGGCATTTTAATTACCAATTAGACGTACCAAATAAATACTACTAAAAGCATTTAGATAACTCACTAACACACAAATTGAATTAAGACCATGATTATAGCTAATTTGTACATGCTGTATGCTGAGCATACTGAATTTAGTTTGTCTAATTAGTAGTACTCCAATGGTATGTTAATTATTAAGGGCTAGTCAGTGTTCTGCATGTGAATGCCGCCAGAAACCTGCTTCAATTGAAACAGAGACAAGAGAACAGAGAGTGAAGCACAACAACATGTTTGACCCACACACACAGTGACGAAAAGACAGACAAAACACACAGAGGGAGGACAGGTCGCACAGCCTTAGCTGCTAACTGTTTCGGCTGTATGCTAACAAACATTTTCAGATTTGTCTGGTTAATCTTGCATGTATGTTGGCAGGGAAGAGAAATTAGCTTGCAAAATGAGCTACGAGTGCTAACCTTGAGGCTAGTGACTTCGCTAATGGAAGCTAAAAGGGTTGACTATTTAGTCCTCCTTGTCCTCAACCGGAGAAGTCAAAGGCATTTGTGTTCCTGTACCACAGCCAACGGTGTTACGGAGGCCTGTGATACCCCCTCAGCGAGTCTGGGTCTTCCATTAACACGGAGCAAAACAAAGCACTCAAGTCTAACATAAGTGAGAGCAGATGTAGCCGTTCACCGCCAAACCATTTTGCTTGAATCTGAAAGTTTATTTTGAAAATGCCATGACGGATCCTGAAAAGGGGAACTCTGGGTAGGCGAGTTCAGGTCAAGGGTTGGTAGCTGAATATCTACTGCCCATACCAATTTGCATCAACAGCTCTGAATCAAATGCAACCCAATAGATTTTCTTTTCTCTGTTGCTGACAAATCACTGACCCACAACGGTGGCCTTGGGGCGACTGGAGCGCTAGACTTAATGAGATATATAATTAGACTCTGTTTTACTGGGTCTTTCAATAAAGTTTCATTAGCCTAAACCAGACATTAATCATACGCTTGCCACAAAATCTGGACTAAGCTCCTCTGACACTGTTCATTAAAAGTCATTATCTTTCCATTTCAGCTTCCCTAGCAACTTTAGTGTGTTGCATTAACGCTCTGGGTGGTTGTTTTGGATGAGCGCAGGGTACCTACAATCAGAAAAAGGGCTGATACAGAATCCTAAAACAGAAGCAGTGAGAGGAAAAGAAGTATATTAGCAGTACTGGTCTTACCTGATCTGAGCTGTTTGATTCTGCCATTACTTGTGCTAGGGTCGATGGGAAGGAAGTCTTTGAACCAGGTGATTTCCGGGTCGGGGTTACCACTGGCGGCGCAAAGCATGGTAGCCGTGCGTGTGCGTTCCACTACCTTCAGCTGTGGGCCCATGTCAATGTTGGGGAACCCCCCAGGAAGTAGGTCTTCTGTTGGGGAGAACACAGAGAAGTTTAAAGACAAGCAGTAGACCATTATATGACAATTACCAACTGGAAAGTTGCTACTAAGCAAGTTTCTGGAAGAACCACCTTGACATGGAATGAGCTCTGTAGTGGAGAATGCGAGAGGTTTGGACACAAATAGTGTACATTCAAGATGTCAATAGGGGCTTTTGCAGTGGGTAGTTCTAGGAACTCAGTTATAGGTACTAGCCACCAGGGTGGTTCCCAGAGAACTAAATGTTCCCCTAGGCCCATTTTCCTGGTTGCATTCGCACAGCCAGTAGGAACTCTGAAGTGACGTAAGCCAATACTTGTTTTGCACTTTTATTTTGAAGGTGCGGCAGACATTGACGGTGCTGAGAACGCCAGAGCACACAGTGCTCCTGTTCTCCGTCTTCATTAGTTTGCATAGTTTACAATCTGTTTAACAGTCCTGTCTAATATGTGATTAGATAAAACTGTTATAAAAAGAAAGCAAACCGTATATGAATATATTGGCGTTTGCCATGTGGTTGATGCCCAATGTCGCTAGCTGAGCAGAAATACATAATCATGTTTGGTTTTATCCCCTCAAATTCGAGTTAGCGTTAGAGTTAGAGTTAGAATTCCCCCTTAGCGTAAAAGTTGAGAGGTCCATTTATCACTGTTTTCCATGTTCGTAGAGTTAGTTTGTGGAGTAAATATATAGGCTATAATCTGTGTGTTTACATAGCTTTTAAAAAAAATTGCGGGTGCTGGTGTTTCGAACGCATTTGGCCAATCAGTGTACTTTTACGTCACAGGTAGATCCTATTGTGCTGGGATAGACCCTACTCTGAAGTAGGAGCTAATGTAGTTCCCCCAAAAGGCGGGACTAAAATCGTTCCCAGTTCCTGCGGCGCAAACACGCCAAAAAATGGGTACTTCCATTATTAGTTTAATAAAAATGTTCCTCAGGTATGAAAGCCCCTAATAACCTACTCGAAAGTTCCTACTAAACGAGTATCTAGAAGAACCAACTTGGCTTGCAATGAGCGAGTGGACCTGTTTTTCTACAGGGACCCTCAAGGGGACTTGCTGAGGGGCAATCAAACATTAGCATAGCAAAGAGCACACCATCATACATACCATTCGGGCCCTACAGATCAGAGTCTACACTAGCGACAGGGCTGTTTAACCGGGGCAAGCACTGGTGACATTTCACCCCAGGTTCCTCCATAGTTGAAGTCAATTTGAAGAGACAGGTGACATACAAACACACAATAGAGTTTGACAATTCACCCCTCTCGCTCTTCAACAGAATCCAGTATGGCTGATACCTGCTGTTGTAGGCCAACACAAGCTTTCACGCTCTTCATGGCATCTGCTGTAAAGACAATGACTGATAATATAAAAGGGAAAACCTCTCACTTCTTTGACCTGGCGTGACTCACATGCTGGCAGAGAACCGTGGACACTGTAGACTTCGCCAATGGGCACAGGTCAGGCTCTAGGTGTGAAGGTCACATCCTTTGAGCCCTTTGAGAATCACAAAGGTGTGCCAAGGCTCATGACATTACAGGGAAACAAAGCAATGCACCTAGTACCAGAAACAGGTTGTTTTTACACCAAAGAAAAGGGACTAGAACCAATGTTTTGTGCAATGACCTTTTATTTCCATGTTCTATTATTCAGTGTTGGCTGGGGAAGCATTATGGCTGCCTATTGATTATTAACCAGTGGAGACAGGAGGTTTAAAAGTTACTGCTTGGGGGAGGGGGGATGGGGGGGATTGTCCTTTCAAAAGCAGCTATTCTGTAATATTTTGGAAAGCGACATTCTGTGTTTATTGTACATGTGATCCATGGCCGGATTATCCATGCTGTGACACCAGAATAGGATTTCTGAAAACCACACAAATTAAGCCTTGAACACAAGATGAGTAATTTGATTTGAGCTTAATTAAAGGCAGCAAGTGCTGAGAAGTCTTGACTGGTGGTGGGCGAGTGGGAGCAGCAAACAGAGTCACTGATAGAAATGTCAAAGCAATGCAAATTCTTTTTGTGAAAGAGGTCGAGACAGGACTGGCAATAATACCAGTGCCATGGTGCTGCATATACTGCCATAATGACTGCGGGCATGCAAAAGCAAATGGAAAGAGTGTCTATATATTCACCGGGATGCAACAACTGAACTGGAATCATCCGTTAAGAGAGCCTCACCACGAGCACTTCCAATGTAAGAGATGTCCTCTACGGGTAATAGTAATGGAGAATGGCTAGAAATAGAATTTGCCTTGCAGATGTACTCTTCAAACACTCAAATTGGTTCAGGGTCAGTTGCTCTGGTAAAAAACGAAGGAAATCAAGCAGTAGGCATGCATATCCGCGCCAAGAGCCCTTAGTCCTGTCCTGCCTGGCTTGTATTCATGCTTAAAAAAAGCCCTGGAGTTACAACTCCAATATTCCCCACCAATCCGATCACACAATTAGGTAGCTATTGTCTCCACAACAGCTTTTTGATATTGTCACAAGCAGTTGATTTACAATTAAGCTCTGGGCATGTGCACTAGAGCCTCGTGTCGTCCCATAACCCTCAACGCCAGTTTTAATTGGAAGGCTTTCAAATAGTCGTCCATTAGACAAAACACAGCTTTCCCCACTCTCCGTCACCACGCATTTCTGGTGCTAGATGCTAGCCGATGCTTTGTTCTGCACTTTGCGGAGGGCTAATTCAACATCATAATTCCTTAAAATACATACCGGAATGCAATTACAGGCCTACGCCGGTTCTGGGTCTGTCTCTGGGCGGCTCTGAAGGCCGCCTCTGGCCTGGCTAAGAGGCTGTTAAGCCGTGATGATAATGATGCTGTTATGATGTTCAGCGTAGCGGGCTGAGTGCACCGGCCACTTTAGCCAACAGCTGCGTATTCACCGATTCAGCAGGGCACTGAAGTCGTCCTGAACCCCCTGCCCCTCACCCCTAAACCTCCAATCCGTTAGCTTTGACACGGGCTTTTACGCTCGATGTTATTATCTGTAATTGCATTTAATTGTAGCTTGTGATTTAATGGCATTATGCAAGTGACAGGTGCAAAGCCTCTTAACCTGAGCGGTCAGTTTAGTGCAAGTGGATTTGCAGACGTGCAACCATGGTAATAAGCAAATGAGTTTTGATTGATTTATGATGATCTCTGAAGCTCATTATCCGTGCAGCTGTAATATTTCACATCACAGATTAAAAGTAAAATGGCTATAGCGGCTTGTACATCAAATATGAAATCTGTACACAACTGATTTTTCCTTTTAAATCTTTCCCCGCCAGCATTTAAAAAAAAAGTTGCCAGCGACCACCACTGTTTTATTCTAGCTTCATGCATTTTTTATCAACACTTGAATGTGGGTATGTTTAATTTGCATATTTCTGCTTCTTCTTCTCCTGCATTCTGATCCAGAGATTCAGTAATCTTTCAGAAGTTGCGTAATAGCGCCCCCTACCGTATAACAGTGAAAACGCGGAAAGCAGTAAAATTACGTAATTGGTGGAGAAGCGCCGTTTCATAAGTGACAGAAAATTCCGTCAATGGCGGGGGGAAAGAGTTAAAATACAACCATAGCGTCAAATAATAGACCATTTACTATGCATAACACGACATATAACAGCAAATACAATGAATAATACTAAATATCATGTATGATACCCAGTTTTTGCCGCTGGGTGTTTATAAGTAATTGAGTTCTTGTTGATTTATGATGATCTCTGAAGCTCATTATCTGTGCAGGTGTAATATTTCACATCACAGATTAAAAGTAAAATGGCTATTGCAGCTTGTACATCAAAATAAATAGGTAATATATACACAACTGCCGCCTTCTGCCGGCACCGTGGCATTCTTGTTAACAGCTTTATCAACCAGAGACACATTTTATAATTACACAAAGCATTCTTTGAGTAGCGTGCATTTTTAAAAACTGCTCTCCAGCAAACACTTTCCTGCTGATAACAGTCTCCGGGGCGGCATCGAATTCTGTAGACGTGTCCTCCCCTGCACTGGCTATTTTATTATTTTCACTTACCGAAATGATTTAATTTCATCAGTTCCTTAATAAGGTTAACTGATTAGCTCTCGCCACAGCCAGAGATGGCTTTAGAAGCACATTAAAATGACAGAGAACTCTGGGAAGGAGTGGGCGGAAGAGCAAAAGAGAGAAAACTGGGATATAAACCATATGATGGGAGGTGGAAGATGTGTTTTTTTCAAATGCAGAACTAAGGCGACATTTAACTAATCTGTAGCCCCAGCTGTTCGGATTTGAGAGGTGGTCAATTTAATTTCCTGTGCTCCAAAAACAGCTCAATTAGCATAACAGGAAGTGCATGAAGGGATCCAGATACACTATCATAGCCCAACCTCTGTCTATTGGTATTTGCCAAATAGTTTGCCTAAAGGATCAAAGACAATCCCAATTTCAAGAAGTTTCTTAAAAATGCTTAAATATTCCTTTCTACAATAGACAAACTGAGCCTAAAACGTGGGGTTGACTGCTCGAAATTTGGACTTTAGATTTCCGTCAGCATTGGTGAAACTCGGGATTTTGCACAAATTATGGTAATTCACAACCCCAGTCACATCTATCGCCTCTGTTTTAATAAGACCCTACAGACTCGCAGAGACAGCTGTTGATTTATGTTTCACTAAAGGCATCATACAAACACCCTGAAGCCATTTTACCTTTTATAATATCAAATATAAAGCAAATACTAAAAAAATAAGGTGGAATATTATGCATAATACTAAATGCAAGCCCAAAAATCATGTTTAATACTAAATGTAAGCTCAAATATAATAATGTATAGTACTAAAATAAGGTAATATATATATATATATAAAATACTAATTATAAGTCCAGATTCCATGCATAATTTTAAATATAAAGTTAAATATCATAAACAAAATACTAAATATAAGCCTAAATATCATATGCAATACTAAATATAAGCCTAAATATTATTATAAAATACTAATTATAAGCTCAAATTTCATGCATAAAACTATATTTGGGCTTATATTTTGTGATTTATCTAATATTTAAGCTTATATTTGATGTATAAGAAAATAATATAATTAGTACTAAATATAAAGATTAAAACGATACGTATAAAGGTTAAATGTCATGTATGATACAAATTATAAGCCTAAATATCACATAAAATGCTAATTATAAGCTCAAATTTCATGCATATTACTAAATATCTAAGCCCAAATATAATAAAAAGATCATGAATAATACAAAATTATAAAGATAAAAAATTATATGCATTACTTTTATTAATATTAAATCATGATTAGATGATTTAATGCTAATCAGATCCAAGTAAACAGCTAGGCCTGCCAACGATCACTCACTACAGTGTGCAAACACTCAAAAACAGTGTGTGTGTGTTCAGTTGTGTATTACAGCGGCGCTGCAGACGTGTACAGATGCCCGTTCCCTGCAGGCGCTCCCCGTCGGGCTTTGATAACGCCGTGATCGCACAGGCTCCGTCGGCCGCGGTATAATTAGGCGGTGGCGTGTGGCGGTGATTGTGTGGCAAACGTCTGTCTGATACCTGAGCCCAGCTGTTTCTGCCACGCTGACTTATGACACCTGAGGAGGTGGAGCAGGGAACACGTCAAGCGATGATTCTAAGGGCCCGCGCACTTTTGGGGCCCCAGAGATGGACTTTATTAATGGAATAAATGGGTGAAATAGGGGGCCTAACCTCATATTCTTTCACAGAGCCCAAAATTGCTAGCGGCGCCGCATTGTGACAGAGTGACAGTGACAACCGGCCCGCTAAACGGCTCCCCGGCTGAGATCTCACAGCTGTGTTTACAGAGCCGAAGCCCCGGGACCAGGAGCGCCCGTGAAGGACAAGTGGCCAGAAGTCAAGTCACCTTCACTTATACAGCGCTTTTACCAATACAGATTGATTCAAAGCAGCTTTACAGTGATAATAGGAAATCCAAGTAACAGATTGTTTAGGCTTTACAGCAGCTCTAGAATAAAGTTATTGTCCAGCTGAAGTTAGTTTTGATTGATTCACTTCCGTTGTGAAGATCATTAGTTATTAACTTAAGGGCCGCTAACACAACACCGTTCTAACAGAAAACCCTTAACGCGCTTCGACCCGCTCACTCGCACAACAACAGTGTTTGACACTCGAGAACGCAAACCTTGAAACAGGTTCCAAGGTGTAAGCGTTGAAATTAAGTTAATATTAGTCATCTCAGAGGACTCAGATCAGTAGCAGTCGGGTGTCGGATCGAGGCCACTGCGCCAATAAAGTCATTTTACCTTTAATAATACCACATATAAGGCAAATTATCATGTTTAATGCTAAAATAGAAAGTACAATGACTATACGCTTAAATATCATATAAAATATAAAATATAAGTCTAAATATCATATAAAGTACAATGATTATACGCTTAAATATCATATAAAATATTAAATATAAGTCTAAACATTATATAAAATACTAAATATAAGCCTATATAATAAATATAAGCTTAAATATATTAAAATACTAAATATAATTCTAAATATCAAATAAAGTACAATGACTATATGCTTAAATATCATATAAAATATTAAATATAAGCCTAAATATCATATAAAGTACAATGACTATACGCTTAAATATCATATAAAATATTAAATATAAGTCTAAACATTATATAAAATACTAAATATAAGCCTATATAAGTCTAAATATCATATAAAATACTAAATATGAGCCTATCATATGATACATAAGCCTAAATATCATATAAAATACTAAATATACGCCTAGATATCATATAAAACACTAAATATAATCCTAAATATCAAATAAAGTACAATGACTATATGCTTAAATATCATATAAAATATTAAATATAAGCCTAAATATCATATAAAGTACAATGACTATACGCTAAATATCATATAAAATATTAAATAAGCCTAAACATTATATAAAATACAAAATATAAGCCTATATAATAAATATAAGCCTAAATATCATATAAAATACTAAATATGAACCTATCATATGATATAATACATAAGCCTAAATATCATATAAAACACTAAATATAAGCCTAAATTTCATATAACATATTAAACATGATCCTAACATGACATTAAATATCATATAAAATATTAAATATGCCTAACTATCATATAAAATATTAAATATAAGCCTAACTATCATATAAAATATTAAATAAAAGCCTAAATATAACATATTAAACATAATCCTAAATATTATATAAAATACTAATTATAAGCCCAAATTTCATATACAATACTAATAAGAAGCCCAATGTCATGCATGATACTAAATAAAAGCTTAAAAATCATATAAAATCTTAAACAAAAGCCCAAATATCACATAAGTCACTTATTGTGGACTCATGTTTTGCTCTCGCTCGCGTTACAGGACGTCTTTGCATAAATTAAAGAAACTGCAAACCTTAAATGCATTGGTGTGGGTTTTCTTCCAAACAAATAAACGAGATTACCTTCTTTTAAGAACAGCTAAAACCCTACTGGGATGAATTTGCTCTTTATAATAAAAATGGTACCCCTCCAAAAAAACAAACAAAATTAAAATGTACTACAGCAAAAAAAGATGAAAACCCTCGCTGTATGACTGTAAATATGAAACAAAACAATAAATGGTGACGCTGTGAAAGCTGCGTGAGCATCTGATCCTGTGTGCTTTCAGCCGAGCATCTATAATTCCAGCATTATCTGCGTCCACAGACTGAGTGGCCCAAAAGGACGCTTTCTCGGGGAGGGCAAATGGAAAAACGCCATAATGGAGCCATTTTTATTATTGGACTTAATTGCACAGCGCAGCTTGTGAGGGCGCCGGCGTCGGTGGAAGCGGAACTCCAGCGTGTCTATGAACTGGAGAAGAACACGACACACACATATGAAGAAGTGATTCCTCTGTCTGTCTGTCTGATTGCGTTCGCGTTCTCTGCTGGTGTCGGCCTGAAGTCTGAAATGAAGACTCGTTTGCTCGAGGGAACAGTTGTTCGTTTTGCATGGTCTAGTGCCGAAGCCGTGGAAGACAGTGAATGGCAGAGACGCTCTCTCAGACTCTTTAAATATTAACAGTTTAGTTCATCCCAGGCCACGGAGATCTGTAACTGAGACAAACATCGGCCGGAGAAGGTTCACGTGTTGATCTATGTGATCTCTTACATGTGTCGAGTCTTTAAGAGACTTTCTGATGGACGGTCAAAACCACAACAGTGATATAAGCCTCTCGGTCATGAGGGACGGAAACTGAGCTTTTCTTAGAATCGCGAGTTTATATCTCACAATTCTGACTGTATTTTTTACAGGTACAAGGTTTAAAAAAAAAAAAAAAAAAATCACAATTCTGACTTTTTCCCCCTGCAATTCCAAGTTTAGATATAAACTGAGAATTGTAAGGAATAAATTTGGAAAAGAAATTCGATTTATATCTTGTAATTCTGAATTTTTTTCTCACAATTTTGTGACAAAATTGCGAGAAAAAAATTCAGAATTGTGAGAAAATTCAGAATTACGAGATATAAATCAGAATTGTGAGAAACTCGGAATTGTGAGAAACTCGGAATTGTGAGTAATAAACTCGGAATTAAAAAGAATTGAAATTGTGAGTAAAAAATTTGGAATTGCGAGATCTAAAGTGAGAATTGTGAGATAAATGGAATTGTGAGAAAAAAATGTAACTGTGAGAAAAAAAATTGGAATTTGGAGATATAAAGTATAAATTTGGAGATATAAACTCGAAATTAAAAATAATTGGAATTGTGAGAATATTTTTTTGGAATTGCGAGATCTAAAGTGAGAATTGTGAGATACAAACTCGGAATTGTGAGAAATAAAATCGGAATTGTGAGAAATAAACTCGGAATTGTGAGATGTAAAATCGGAATTGTGAGAAATAAACCCGGAATTGTGGGTAACAAACTCGGAATTAAAAAAAATGGTATAGTGATTTTTTTGGAGGGAATTGCAAGATATAAACTTTGATATGTGAGAAATAACAGAAATTGTGAGATAAACGGAATTGTGACAAAAGATTAGAAACTGTGAGAAAAAAATTGGAATTGCGAGATATAAAGTCAGAATTGTAAGATAAACTCGGAAATGTGAGAAATAACGTGAATTGTACGAAACAAATTGGAATTGTGAGATAAACTCTGAATTTTGAGTAAAAAACTCGGAATTAAAAATAATTGGAATTGTGAGAGAAAAAAAAAATCAGAATTGCGAGAGCTAAAGTGGGAATTGTGAGAAATAAACTCGGAATTGTGGGTAACAAACTCGGAATAAAAAAATGGAATTGTGAAAAAAAAATCGCAATTGTGAGATATAAACTTTGACTATAAACCAGAGCCGAGCCGGAGCCCGTGCCCAATCAGGCTCGATTACACAGGATCAAAGCAGACGAGTTTCTCTTCCAGAGGCCAAGCATGTGCTGTGTGTGAATCCACATCTCCAGCCCGGGGAAACACGGATCTGACGGGCCAAACTCAGACAAACGCTTGAGTGCAGATAAAGTCCTGTGCTTGAGCTCTGAGTTACTTCAGCTGTGAATGAAACTAAAATAGTTCTGCGACTTTTTATTGTCTCATACGACGGCTGTCACGTAATGCTGATTTCAGTGTCTTAAATTCAGTGTGATATAAAATGTAATCTAGTCATCTTTACACTTTAAATTTAAAAAAGACCATAACATTTACAAAAAAAATCTTAAGATTTAAGAAAGACTTAAGAAAAAAAAGAAAATCTTACAATTTTTTTTTAAAATTAGCCTTACAATTATAGCCTATATTTTAATCTTCAAAAGTAAATTAAAGACATTTTAAGGCTAAAGCTAATTATAATTAATACAATCAATTGTGTAACAAAACTAATTCATATTTAATGATTAAATAGCGAGGTTAAAATGCCAAAATCAATATCTACAAATATTATTTTTTTTTAAATCATGTTGCTTTTTTGCAACTTTATAGTGGGAGATCGACGCCATCACCGCGTCGCGACGTATTAAAAAATATCGCAAGTCGCGCGACGGCTGATTGACAGGAGGCTGAGGGATCAAACTTGTGAACCCCAATTCCACAGCTGTCAATCATCTCTTGAAAACAAACAGGAAGTGATTCATGTGATCGTTATCGTAACTTACGACATCGCAGGCTTTATAAACAGACGTCAGATACTAAACGACTGTCGCGGCGACTGATAATGGGTCGCGACAGAACCCATGCGTTCTGGCAGATCTTAACGCGGCTAAACGAATGCATTATGCATCGGGGAGCAGCTGAGAGCGCCGCGGATGGGAATTGCTTTTGTTTATGAGAGGCAGACGCTCGTAACACAGCTGTATTCGACTCTAATCGAATCCCTGTCATCTTCTCTCTGATCTTCATTACTTCTATCACACGCGGCTCCTTTTCCTCTCATTAGTGTAGTGTGAGATTGAGGCACTACTCAGGTCGAGGTCATTGGAATACTATATTGCTATTCATTTTTACACGCTTTGTCTTCGGGATATATTTTTGTGTGCATGTGCAAATGTCCTTTATGTTTAGTCAATATTTCTTTACATATTCATAAAATGACCCTAACTAAAATGGCATATATTTTAGAAAAAAAAAAAAAAAAAAAAAAAAAAATATATATATATATATATATATATATATATATATATTTCAAATATTAACATTTATATGACAACTTATCAAAAAATATTAACATTGAATAAGTCAATATTTCACAATGTCATATTCATTCATTTTAGTCCACTTTGCTTTGTATATAATTTTAGTTGACAATGTGCAAAATACATAAATAAAGTTAATGAGGTTTGATTGATTAATATTAGTTAGGAAATTATCAATGATCAATACTTTGAAATTAACCTAGATTAATAACTGATGTAAATTTCTACATACGGTATGCTAATAAAATAACATTTCAAGTCACAGAAACTAATATTATTTAGTGGATTATGAACAAGCATGAATTAACAGTCAACAATAGTATAATTAACATTAAAATAGATTCATAAATAATTAATAAAAATACTGTTGTAGTTAGTTCAATTAATAAATTGAACATCATCATAAAGTGTTACCAAATAAATAAAATAATAAATATACTATCAATGCAATATTTTAATAAATAAAATATGTTTTCAAAAATATATTTATAAAATAATAATACAACTATAATATTTAATATAATTGTACACAATATATTTAATTATACATATCATATATAATTAACATAAATATAATATAATATAATCCTTCAATTGTTAAACAATAAATGGTTAGAATCTGCACTGAAAAATTGCTTAAATATTTTTTACTAGCTAGTAAACATCACAAATATTTTCACAGATTTATTTTTAAGACAAACTGAAATTTATTTTCTTGTAAATTTATATCTTTGTTTTATTGACACCCCCCCCCCCCCCCTATGATAATAAAAAGTTATCATGTTGTCTGTTAGCATGTCGCTAAGATAACGACGCAACACTCCAATACGCGTATTACCCATATACTGGTTATAATAGTGCACTTGTAACCAGCCCACATGGGGTTGGGTCAATAGTTAGTAAACACACTAGCGCCACAGACAGACAACCACTGAAACAATCAGCTGTGTGCCAGTAACTCTACTCCATGTGCCCTGCTAACACAGGCCAGCGCTAATTACAGCCTCATATTGACCCAACGGGGATCAGCCATAGACAGAGAGATTATTCGGAGAGAAGAATCAATAGAAGAGGAGAAAGAGACTGGCGAGACTTGAAGCCGCGGCTCCCTAAAAAAACTGCGTTAAACATAATGTGCTGATAATGTAGCTTCAGCTCACCTTCAGCATTGTTCTTATGCCTCGCGTCTCAATCGTAACCACATGCTGTGGAAGTAGTGGTCTGTGTCTACAGCCTCCAGCGCACTGATGTTTTATAATGCACTTTTCGCTACTGGACGCAGGCGTTTCCACTGGAGAACAGCTGGAGTGGTAATCGGCTGTGCTCTTTTACTTAAAATCACTCATGGCGGGGCTTTAAGAACCAATACCCACAATCCCCCGGGGGCCGAGCATCCAATGCTATGGTTTATCAGGTATGCGGAGAGACGTTTAACCCTTATCCACCAAACTGAGCTGGAGAAACCGGGCAACGTCTCTCTTAACCGGCCTACAAATAAGTCTTATGAGTTTTAAAGAATAGAATTAAATATCATATATAGAGAGAGAAAGAGAAAAATGCAAGGTCATGAATCGAACTCTGTTGTATAGACCCAAAAAGTGCTGAGCGTCTCTGAGGAAATGACTCTTCAAACCAGACACAGAGAGAGAAAAGTGACATTAAGATTCCTCAAACTGTGCTTGAGCGGGATGAAACAAGACAGGGACGAATTTGGAAATGGCAGTGCCAAAGCTGTGATAAAGAAATGGCTAATAAAAGGGGCTCTGCGGCGAGCAACTGGGTTTAGAACAGTCCAATTAAAATGGCGCGAGGAGCGGCAGAACAAACGCGGCTCGTCCTGCAGGGTAGCAGCCAATTAAAAGCGTCTGATCAAACGGGCATGGGCAGTAGTGAGATCATCCTCTCTGGTGCTCTGCAGTGCTAACGAGTTCCTGCGCTCAGAGTTTGAAGGAGGAAGGGTCACAGTGCAAACTCTGGAAGTGAAGGATGAGATTAGAGATGAGAAGAGGTGAAGAAAGCAAGACAAACTGAAAAAAAGATTGTGTTTGGATAGTTTTTGTGTTACCCCGCTCCGGGGTCAGACACAACAACCCAGTGTTTGGGTATTTTTTTTGTTACCCAGATCCTGGGTCAGACGTAACAACCCAGTGTTTGGGTAGTTTTTGTGTTACCCAGATCCTGGGTCAGACGTAACTACCCAGTGTTTGGGTAGTTTTTGTGTTACCCAGATCCTGGGTCAGACGTAACTACCCAGTGTTTGGGTAGTTTTTGTGTAACCCAGATCCTGGGTCAGACGTAACAACTCAGTGTTTGGGTAGTTTTTGTGTTTCCCAGATCCTGGGTCAGACATAACAATCCAGTGTTTGGGTAGTTTTTGTGTAACCCAGATCCTGGGTCAGACGTAACAACCCAGTGTTTGGGTAGTTTTTGTGTAACCCAGATCCTGGGTCAGACGTAACAACCCAGTGTTTGGGTAGTTTTTGTGTTACCCAGATCCTGGGTCAGACGTAACAACCCAGTGTTTGGGTAGTTTTTGTGTTACCCAGATCCTGGGTCAGACGTAACAACCCAGTGTTTGGGTAGTTTTTGTGTAACCCAGATCCTGGGTCAGACGTAACAACCCAGTGTTTGGGTAGTTTTTGTGTTACCCAGCTCCGGGGTCAGATGTAACAACCCAGAGTTTGGGTAGTTTTTGTGTTACCCAGATCCTGGGTCAGATATAACAACCTAGAGGTTGAGTTATTTATCGTGGGCTTTTTGCGACCTCAGAATAGTGCAGCTCCGTCAAATTAGTGCGTGTCTTCGGTAAAATACAGCTTTGTGTAAATGTTTTGTATCTATAAATATGTTATTGTTCTGTATATCATTTAATTTTATGCAAAGCAACATACAGGGGCGCGATGTGAGTCACCGGACAACAGAGACTGGTTTACTACACTTGAATTACTTCTAAATGTTTCATTTTAACTTCTAATATTTGTTAAACAAGCTTAAATGCATGTAATAAGTATTCAAAACTATATAAAATATGCTATTCTGTAAAATATGATAAAAAATAAAGGAATTATCATGCAAACCAGTGGTTGTGTGGAGTATATATATTTTTTAAGTTTAGAGGATTTAAGTTAATCCGTAAATATTAATTCATGTATGAAGTAAAATAATAAAAAAGCTAGTACTATATTGGTTAAAATAAAACTGGCCTCGTTGCCATCTTGGATGGACTTATTTTCCCACTGTTCATTCTGGGATTGCCTTATCCACAAAATAGGCATCATAGGCTAGCTCCTGCAAAAGCCTTCACATCTGGAGTTAGCCTACTATGAAACTATAAAAAAAGTATAAGGTTTTGGACGAGAGCTAATGTTTTGGAAAGGTGGTCTGACACCTTTGGATTTGAGTTGCACGATGCCAAACACGTCCAGCGTTACTGTTTTCATCTTTTGTTGGCCAGCACCCTGAACCCAGCATTCTCACAGCGTGAGCAGGGGCAAGTTAAGGCCAGACACACCTGAATGTGTAAAGAAGTGTGCAAACGTCTGACACCTCGCTGGGTGCGAGCAGATGGCCAAACCTGGGCTGCTGTTGCTGTTGGACTCTATGAAGTGCTAGCTCTGGGTCAGTGGTGGACAAGACTGCCAAGACGGGCTCAAAGCCAGGGTCAGAATGAAGAGGAAAACAGCGAGGCTTTAAGAGAAGAAAGCAGAGGAGGGGAAGAAAGGGTTCAACACCCGTAGTGACATAGAGGAGAAGCACCGACAGTTGCAGGTGTCTTATCCTTGGTTTTCTCCGAGACTCCTCCAAGGACTCTCAGAGGACTCGGTAGAAAAGCAGATGGCACATCTTAAGCATTCTGCTCACCGCTCTTGTGGGCAGCCAGAAGGCAGCTAAAAACAAACCTAAGCCCCTAGAAAGAGCACTGGCAGATTTACGGCAAAGCCTTGTCTCTGCCGCAGTCGGGCGGACACACCCTGAAGAAGAAGGCAAGGTGACTGAGTACTTAATGAAGTCACTAGCTTCACAAGTTGGCCAGGGACAAAATGAAAGGAGAGTTTGCTCGAGACCACAAATTGTGAGGATGATGGTGGACAGTTTAATTGATTTTGATTGAAGTCCACGCAGGTGTTCATGAGCCGAGGCACTCTCCTCTGGGAGCGCATGGACACATGTGCCGGCCTTTGTACAAGTGTGTGTGGGGCTTGCTCTTCTGATAAGGCTCGATGTAAATGTGGGCCCACAGCAGATGGGGATGAGAGAGCGAAGGGGGGGGGGGGGAGCAGTAGTTTTTTTCCCCCAGTGCTACAGCCTGTGTTCCTTCCTGAGCCGCATGGGTCTTGCCAAAGCCAGGATTTTCATGTAAAACTGGGCTGCCTACAAAAACCCTCGGCTTGGGTTCGGGCCCAGGAAGAAGCCTGCAAGCTGCCTGCTCCAGCGCTCGGCAATGACAAGGCAGATGGCTGGACCTATGCACGGGGAACAAACGAATAACTCAATGGTGAAGACGACAGAGGTTCTGCAACTGGCTAGGACAGATTTAGAGTTTCTGCAACTGTAATATTGGGTCACATTCAAGTTAACCAAAACTGGTTAGTTTGTCCACTGTAGGCCAGTGTTTCTCAACTCCAGTCCTCGGGCCTCACTTCTCAGAATGTTTTAGATGGCTCCCAATTCATCATACTAAGAAGCTGAAGAGATGAATCAGGTGTTTTAATTAGTGAGACATCTGAAGGATTCTTGTTGGTGGGTCCCTGGGGGGATGCGTAGTACAAACTTAAAGCAGGGGAATCCAATCCTGTTACCAGTAGGGTCGCCCTCTAGCAGCGTTCAGCTCCAAGCCTGATAAAACACACCAGAACCAACTAATCAAGTTCCTCGGGATCTGGCGTGATGACTCCGATAATAAATATTCAGAATGTTCCAATCCAATGTAATGGTGCCTGAATCATAATCATACACTATTCGTTCGTGGGCCAGAGGAGAACTGTGCGACTGAGCCTGCTTTCTCCCAAGGTTTTTTTTTCTCTCCATTCCGTCACTTGATGGAGTGTTGGTTCCGTGCCACTGTCGCCTTTGGCTTTTGGCTTGCTAAGTTGGGGACACTTAATATTCAACAATAATATTGATCTGCCTGCATTGGACACCTTTATATGAGAACTGAACTGAGCTGGAAGATGACATCACTGTTTTTTCCCAGAGCGGCTGTATATATAAATTAACTTTTTTTTTACAACAAAAATGAACCATAACTAAACTTTCTTAAGCTGGAACTATGATGCTATTTTCTTCTAGATCTGCTGTACAGCAGAAACAAACTTTGATGCATTATTTGCTTGTTATCCCTGTGAATCTGCTTTGAAACAATCTGTATTGTAAAAAGTGCTATATAAATAAAGGTCACTTGACTTGACTTGACATTACACTCTTGGGGAAAAAAAAGAAGGGAAAAAAAAGTTGTCACTGGTGTGGTTCCCATTCAAAAGGTACTAATATGTACCCTTTAGGGGTAAATAAGGTACAAAAGTGTATCTTTTAAAAGTGTACTGCCCTGGTGACAGCCTTTGAACCTTTTTTTCTGAGAGTGTAGAAACTTCTAGGCAGGAATTTGGCCCTCTAGAAGCAAGAATTACTGTCAACCCATATGAGTGTACTCTTACCTCTAATGATCGACAGCGTAGCTTGGACACTGTCTTCGCCTTCGCTGTTCTCCGCCACACACTCGTAGATGTTCTCGTCTCGAGGCGCCCGGAGAGGCTGGATCCTCAGGACGGCCCCCGCACCTTCGTCAAACTCTATCGTCTGTGTGAGAGGGACAAAGAGTGGGTTCAGAATATTTCATTGAAAAGCGTCATGGTAAATGTCATTAACAATTGCCTTGTGGTTAAAGAGACAAAAAGGCCATGAATTCAATTCCAGAACTGGAGCATTACCGATCCTAAGTGCCCAAAAGCAAGGCGTTTAATTCCTGGTTGCTCTAGTCTTGGTAAATGACACATAACTTCCTAATTGAAAAGTTTTGGTGCTGGTGTTCTCGCTTCCTTGGTCAACCAGCATCCCTAACTTTTAACATAACCCTGACTCATTTCAGGTTAATTCTGATAAAAATTGTTGTGCTTCTATTTTTAGGCTCCTGTAACATCTATATGTTGCTGCGAGCTCAAATTATGCAAGAGAGTTAATTAGGCTCCTGCGGTGCTTTCGCATTTGATGTCATTGTAGCGAAACAGTCGCACGAATCAATAGGGAATGACAAAGAGGAACGAGGCTCTTTGTAAGCCAGTGGCAAAACTCTCTTCGTTTCTTTTTTTTTTTGTGTGTGTGTGAGAGTTTTCGAGGCTAGGATAATGAGAAGCAGCCCAGTGATGGCACACTGTCCTAAGTGTGTGTAGATCAATATCAAAGCAAAGCCTTCGGGGGAAACAAATTAATTCAAACCCCTCACAAAATGACTTTTAAACTCAACGAAGATGATAATTTGAGCCCGAGTTGAGCGTACTCTTGGGTTTGCACCAACGAGTGGATCGGAAACGCCAACGCATTTTTTGTGTTGATCTTTTTTTGAGGGAAGTTTTTCATCTTTGTTGAATAGTGACAGAATGGTTAAACTCAGAGCTAGTTTTAATTAAGAAACACTAAACATCGATCAAGACACTACAGATGCCAGCTGTGTTATGATAAAAGAACACAGCAAACAAGCAAGGAAAATAAGACGTAGTAGCTCTGCTAAATATCCACAGAAGCTAAGCTGTGTGCTTCATAAACACTTGAGAACTAACCCAAAAACAGTTCCAGATGCTTTTAATGGCATTTTGCGAGTAATACTACTGGAATGGTTGATTATTTCATTGATATGTTTGCCCCTTAACGTACTAGCATGCTAAGTCTTACCTCGATGCGTTGAGAGTTCACCCTCTTCCCTTTCTTGTTCCAGGTTACTCTTGGCTTGGGGTCACCTGCGGCTTGGCAAACGAAGGACACAACACCCCCGGACACGCCAATCATGTTTTGAGGTCTTTTTGTAAACTGTGGTGCAGCTAAACAAGAAAAAAAGCAAAATACTATTAGCATTTCGTTTTAATGGAATACTCGCTTACTATTTACAATACTGCCTTCTATATTTGGTCAGAAATAGCATTTGAAACAATACGCTAAACAGAGGTATGCTACATTGTTTTCAAATAACCTCACCATGTTGAATGTTCTAATTAGCATGTAACAACTACAGTGCCCTCCACAATTATTGAACCCCCTGGTAAATATGATCAAAATTGGCTGTAAAAAATAAATCTGCATCGATTATCCTTGTGATCTTTCATTCAAAAAATGTGCAAAATTCTAACCTTTCATTGAAGTAAAAGAATTGAAAGTGGGGGGAAAATCACATTATGAAATAAATGTTTTTCTCCAAAACATGTTGGCCACAATTATTGAAACCCCTAGAATTTTTTACGAGTAAAATATCTCTGAAGTATATTCCCATTAATATTTACCTTTTTTAGTACACCAGGGTGACTAGGAACATGAAACTGTCCAGCTATGACTTCGTGTTTCACAGGAGTTTAAATATGAGGAAACACAAAGGCCAAATCCCCTTAATCATCCATCACAATGAGTAAAACCACAGAATACAGTTCTGATGCGTAGCAAAAGATTGTTGAGCATCACAAACTAGAAAGTGGCTGTAAGACAATAGCTAAAGAATTGAAAATCCCCATTTTGACCATCAGGGCAATAATTAAGAAGTTATAACCAACTAAAGATGTTATGAATCTGCCAGGAAAAGGACGTGTGTCTATACTGTCTTAATGCACGGCGAGTATGAAAGTTTGAGTGGCCAAAGACTCTCCAAGGATCACAGATGGAGAATTGCAGAGATTAGTTGAGTCTAAGGGTCAGAAAGCCTAAAAAAAAAATTATCAAACAACCCCTACATCCCCACATGTTGTTTGGGAGGGTTTAAAAAAAAACCTCCTCGCTCATCCAAAAACAAATTCCAGCAAATTTAATTGTCAGACACGACTGGATCTTCAAACAACACAGGGTTCTGTGGTCAGATGAGACTAAAACAGAGCTTTTTGGCAGCAAACACACTAGATGGGTTTGGTGAACACAAGGATAAAAAGTACCCCATGTGTACAATTTAATATACCATTGGATCTTTAATGTTGTGGGCATATTTTTCTGCTGGAGGTCCTGGACTTCTTGTTCAGATACATGGCATTGTGGATTCTATCAAATATCAACAGATAAAAAATCAAAACCTGACGCCTTCTGCTAGAAATCTTATAATGGGCCGTGGTTGGATCTTCCATCAGGACAACGATCCAAAACAAACATCAAAATCAAAACAAAAATTTGTTGTGGAGCACAAAATGAAGCTTCTGCCATGACCGTCTCAGTCCCCTGACCTGATGAGTGGGCTGAACTGAAGAGGAGAAGCACCAACATGGATCTGGGAATCTGAAGGATCTGGAGAGATTCTGTGTGGAGGAATGGTCTCTGATCTCTTGTCAGTTATTCTCCAAACTCATCAGGCATTATAGGAGAAAACTCAGAGCTGTTATCTTGGCAAAAGGAGATTGCAAAAAGTATTTAATAAAAGGGTTTCAATAATTGTGGCCAACGTGTTTTGGAGAAAAACATTTATTTCATAATGTGATTTTCCCCCCACTTTCAATTCTTTTACTTCAATGAAAGGTTAGAATTTTGCACATTTTTTGAATGAAAGATCACAAGGATAATCGATGCAGATTTATTTTTTACAGCCAATTTTGATCATATTTACAAGGGGGTTCAATAATTGTGGAGGGCACTGTATGTACAAAAAAATGAGTCAAGAAAGAGAAAAATGATAGCTGATATTACTTCCTGTTCACACCGGAAATGGTAAGTCAAGATGAACACATTGCATTTTGGGAAAAACATTTACATTGTTAGCATGTCAGACATTCAGTGTATACAAAAAATGTCCATACTATGCATACTGCAGAAACAGTAAGAGTTGCATGCTGCAACAAGGCCACTGTAACAGCAAATCAATTCAATTAAATAGCAGAGTGATTGAACACACACCCACATACATGCAATTTAACAGTTCCTCAAAGTGCATTCGACCATAAAACAGCGAGTGAGAGGACTAGTACTGAAGTGGGCTAGAGACCCGTTCCGCTGTGACAGAAATGTTGGGGAGAAACCAAGGCGGCCGTGCGGCGGCGCCAATGGAAAGTGCCTGTGTTTCAGCACGCCGGTAATTACACCACAGAAAATAAGCACGTCGACGCCATTGTGAATAATTTATTGGTCAATGAATAATAAAGTACCTGTGTTTCTGCCATGATTTGAAAGCCCCTTGTCAGGTGAAGCATCCAAAACCCCGAGCACGTTTGGTATAGGACACGCCAGCTGTAAGCTAATGATATCCAGGAGATGGTTGGGGCTGACAGTCGGTAACAATGGATCATCCTGCCTTCCTGTCGTGACCTAGCGATTCTAGCTTGTGGAGACCAGGGGCTGTCATTCTGTCTACCATTACTGCTTATTCTTTGTAGATTACGCTAGTTTTGGAAAATAAAACTGTGTGATTTTTTTTTTCATCAGAACCCAGCACAGTTTGTTCCCAGCTCATCAAATTATCATGCCATCTACCTCGATTCTTCTTGGTGGGCCTCCGCCGGCGCTCGCTTTTTTCTCTCGGCGGGGCAGTAGGTCAAGCTTGACACAACAAGACATGAGAAGAGGCTCTCTAGGGGAACATGCTAAAATCCAGAAAGCGTGCAGATATGAGGAGATGATCAAACGGTCAGGCAAGCACGGCAAATTAATTATTAACCGCCCGTGGGCAGGCAGGCAGGCGAGCCCCTGAATCTCCGGGTGCGGATAAACACACTTGAACCGTTGAAATTCCAGAGAGCGGAGAGGATGATGCCCGAGGTCTTTCTGTCTAATTATGAAGTTAAGAAAGTTCAACTTTCACAGCGCAAACACACACAGGTTTACTAATTTAGTTGGTATGAGTCATAATTATTTAGTAGAGCAAAAACAAAAACAAAAAAACAACAAACTTCTTACACCAGTGCTGCTCGATTCTGGCAATTGAGAATCATGATTTTTTTGTTTCAAATAGAGATCATGATTCTCCCACAATTCTAAACAGACGGCTAAACTAACTAAAGTTTCTGACAAATGTTAATTGCTGCAGTCTATTTAAAATGTTTAATGAATCTAATTTTTTTTTTTTTTTTAATTAGTTTGAGTGAATGATTCAATAGCCGCTTTCCGACCAAGTAGTTACAGGAACTTAGTTATAGGAACTGTCCACTTCTAAACAGTTCTAAGAACTACTCTCCCCCAAACTCGGTTTTGCTGATTGCGTTCGCACTGGCCAAGTGGCCATAGGAACTGGTAGGAGGGGTAAGGGAGTGACGCAAGCACGGCGACTTTTATTTTGACGGCGCGACGGACCTTTATTTTGGCGGCGCTGAGAACGCCAGAGCAAACAATGCTCACATTCTCTGTGTTCATTAGTTAGCAATCTGTCTACCAGTACTGTTTAATATCTTATTAGATAAAACTGTTATAGAAAGTAGACAGTATATGAAAAAAAGGTTATTAGCCTATGCCGTGTGGTTGATGTCCAGTGTTGCTAGCTGGGCAGATAAACATAATCATGTTTGGCTTGGTCCCCTCAAAGTTGCGTTGGATGTTCTCTTCAGCATAAAGGTTTAGAGACCCATCTATCACTGTTTTCCATGTTTGTATAGTTAGTTTATGGAGTAAATATATAGGCTATAATCTGTGTGTTTACATATAGCTGTTTTAAAAATGGCGGGTGCTGGTGTTCCACGTGCGTTCGGTCAATCAGCGTACACTAACGTCACGAGTAGTTCCTATAGTGCTGGTTTAGACCCTACTCTGAAGTAGGACCTAAATTAGTTCCTCCAAATGCAGTTCCTAGAACTAAAATCGTTCCTAGTTCCTGCGGTGCGAACACGCCGACATCCGGGTACTTTAGCCAATAGTTCTAGGAACTGTGAAAAGGTTCCTCCGGTCGGAAAGCGGCTAATGACACACTCGTAGATAGGCTACTTCCCTTGTTTCATTACTCGATGAATCCGCGTTTTTGAACAAATCTCTTGAATGAACAGTCACTTGTCGCCACCTACTGGTGTAATGATGTAATGATACAACCGTTATTTGAAACACGGTTACTTTCAAAAGGTGATTTGCTCTATTTTGATCACTACCGTAGACATCGGTGTTTATACACGAACTATAAACTTTTATCCCAGTTCTTCTATGCTAATATGATGACACAGAAAAAACAACACTGTGTCAGACATCCCACCACTCCCAGGAGAGTCCAGGAGTCTCCAGCATATTGATAGCGGCTCCCTGACGTCCGCAAATTATATACCAATATCGCAGAAATTGAGCGAGTGAAAGAGAACGCCTGATATCAAGATGTGTTTCCGGTGAACCGTTCACAAGCCGTATTATCACACTTTTTAAATACGTTTTCATGCGTTCGTAATTTCTGGAGACCCTCGTCTCTCCTTTGTCTACCTCACCGCAACTACATCACTTTCACTTTCGTCCAATGAATACTCTTGAATGAACGAACCCGTGACAGGTGTCCTACGAAGAAAAAAATGTCGGAAATGAGTTGCAGGGTCTGCTGTGTGGTTGACTATATAAAAAAAAGTCTGTTTGTGAAGCTATACATGACAACTACTCTCTCTGGATCAAACGCAGATCTGAATGTTCGCTGTGATTTTGTCAAAGGTTTAATAGACACAGCCGAATCATTGTCATTTAGGAATGAGATCGCTATATTTGAACGATTAATCGCGCAGCTCCACTACAAGACGAAGGTCATAAAAACCACCCGTGAGTGATGGATTGACTAGCTCGCTATGGTTTAACCTCTGCTGTGTATCCTCTCTGTTCAGTGTCTGTGTAGCCCGAGGTCACACATTCCCGCCGGCTGGGTATCGATGCTTTACCCACGAGCGTTAGCGGCCACATGCGACGGCCTACAGCGCAGTCAGTTATGGATTTTCTGACAGAGAGCTTGAGAGTGTAATAGAGAAGCTTTGACGAGCTGAGACTTCACGAGACAAAGAGGATCACTCACACAATTAACCTTTCCACTGGCCGACACTATGAAGGAGAAATAATTCCATATGTTTTCATTTTCCTGACAGCACCAAGCACAGATGTGCCAAACAAATGGTGATATACATACATATATATTATTTATTTTCATGTTGTGTGCAAGGACATGCTTTATCTCCTTTCAGACTCTTTTTCTCGCGTTAAGAAACGCTTATAATAACATGATTCTGTCGCCTCCATTTGGCGAGTCACCTATAACGGGAGGCTCGGGGTGACGGATGACTAACCACAATCATCGGAGGAAAAAAAAGAAACCTTCCCAAGCTTATAAAAAAACAGCTCCATTATGCTGAGAATTAGAAAAATGCAGGCGCAAAAAAAATGTCAGCCCATCAGGGGCGTTTTAGGAAAGGGGAGAGAGCATCACTTGACGCCCATCTTGTTTAAAATAGCCACCTTTCAACCACTGATTGAGGCTTATCTAAAAGGGTAAAAAGGCACATTTCGGTATCATACGTACTTTACCTCTGAAAAAGGCAATTACGGGGATCCCAGTGCCGGATAATGTCCTAAGTGGCTGTAATTTGGGAAATCAATGTGAGCAACATGTTCCGGCCAAAACATCTGTAATGTTTGGACTCTAAACCAACATCTACATACGAGCCAAGCACCTGCTCTTAAAATAACAAGACCGGGGTTCGACACTAACATTATGGAAAGTGCGTTTGCCTAGATGTGAAGAAGATCTTTAGATTCATAGCAAACCACAAAAAAAGTTCTTGTAGACTTAACTGAAAGTCTTTGTGACGCTAAAACGGGTAAAACTAGGAGAGAAAGTCCTGGTGAGAGGAAAAGGACTGCCGCAGGTTTAGCTTCGCCTGCTTGAACACAGAGATTTGTGGCCGTGTGCTCGACTGACTTCAGACCGGCCGCGGTTCGTCCTCCCAATTGGACTCTCTCTCTCTCTCCTTCTCTCTCCGGCCACACGAGGCCAACACGCCTATCGGTCAGCAGATCTGACTTCAGACATCGCCATAGAAACACGCGAGACGGGCGTTTTTTAACTAGCTAATCGACTGCAGTGAGGCTTCATCAGAAGATGCAGAAGACTAAAAGTCCCAACCAGGAGAGAGCATGTGGAGGAACGATAAAGGGACGGAGGGGGAAACACACGATATAAATATCTGGTTATGTGGCATAATGCAGAGCATTACTCAGAAACGCAGTTGTGGAGCATCTGTGAGCAACTAAATCGACTCAGAAATGATTTCTAGACAGATGGCAGTAAAGGTCGAATGTGATTTCTGTGCAGATGTTTTCATGAGGTCATCATTAACCCTAAGCGGGTCATTTAGGTCTTTAACAGGCGAGCATGACAGAGCCATTCGGGACTAACACGCCGGTTTCTATAAGATAATGTCTTAACATATAACATATTACATGACATAACATCAAGCCTTGAAATGACATAACATATAACAACATAGAACAAATAACATGACACATAACAACATATAACAAATAACATGACATAACATCATAACATGACATAGAACAACATAAAATACAACAACATAACATAACAACATATAACATGACATAACATCATAACATGACCTTACATGACACATAACATAACATAACATAACATAACATAACATAACATAACATAACATAACATAACATAACATAACATAACATAACATAACATAACGACATAAAATGTTACATAACATGTAACAAACACAAATTGCACCAGATTCTTTAATACAACGGCTTTTCGGTTTTAATAATACGATAAAATAATAAAAATGATTCTAATAATAAAATCAGAATTGATACCTCCTGAACATTGCCATTTGTGTTGCATGCACCAGTTTCTTTAATACAATGAGTTTTCAGCCTTAAAAGTAATAAAATAATAATAATAATAATAATAATAATAAATTATTTATTAATAAAAACAATTAAGATCTGCACCATTTTAAAATAAATAAATAAATAAATAAATAAATAAATAAATAAATAAATAAATAAAGCCATATTAAAGCTCTCAATTATTGAATGAGATTTAGTGGTTTACTTTTTCTTCTCATAATGATCAGCTCACTCCATCTCTTATTTTTAATCTGCATGTCAAACATTGTCTCGTGTGTCTATTTAGATTTCTGTTATAAAGGAGAAAAAAAAAAAAAAAAAGGACTTAACCGAACAAAAGCTTATAAAGATATGCAAACAACAGGAAGTCACTTGTTTGGTCCCGCTGTGCTTGTCCTCTTCCCACAATTCTCCTGTCATATTACTACAATTACCGCTGATTATGATACTTCAAGCCGACCCCTAATGAGCCGCTGTTTTCTGCAGGAGTCTGGATAAGAAAATCTTTAGCAGGTGTGGGGTGAGCAAGTCAAAGTCTACCGAGAGCTTTAGGAAATTAACTTTAACAATAAGGCCAATTTTGCAACTGAGACGAGGAGGAAATTGCAACAATCTACAGTGATTTGCGGCGTCCTCGGGCGATTGGTACTTGTTGACAGGCCTCGTAAAAACGGACACCTGCGATCGCTCGAGGGTTGAAGACCTCGGAGTGGACTGTGGGAATCTCACAAAACAAAAAAGGTCTTACTTTGCAATGAGATCATGATAAAACTATAAAAGACAGATGTGAACGAGCCAGCTGGATGTGCGCTAAAACACAAATACTGCTGAAGAAATGTAAGCGCCACAAACATCATCGTGTCAGTCAGGCTTGAATTCAATGGCTGACCGCTTTTAATTGTCGCCGTGACATCAATTATGCAAATGAGAACAATAAACAAACTAAAACGTCTGGGGTTTGATCAAAAACACAAACAAAATCATCAAATATCCACCTCAGTACTTGCAATACTGTCTTGATTAACTGTTTAAGCAGAAATAAACTGAATTTGATCGTGGAGCCACAAAGAAAGGCTTTTCAATCTATTGAGTCTGATGGGACTCTGGTAAAGGGCTCAGTCGCTGATGCTGGATCACAGAGGTGACACGCAATAATCATTTTTGACATTCAGCAAATCCGAGCCAGCTAAACTGCTTCATGATTAATCTGAGCTGTTCAGGGAAAGTGTGTGTGCGAGTGTAATATCCAGCAGGTGGAGGTGACGCGATCCACGAGGCGCCATCTGCTGGTCAAGCGTCTACTGGAGGATTTTAAAGAGATGAAAATGCTGTCATCTACACACACTCATGTCTATTGTCTTCTGCGGAACATGAAAGAAGATATTTTGACGGATGTTCAAGCCACTCTTTTCCATACAACGGAAGCGTAGCCTATAGTGATCAGGAGCTTTTAAGCGCCAAAAAGAACCAAAAAGTGACCATAATAGTAAAAAAAAGTCTAAATTTATTTGAATAGCACATTTAAAAGCAGCAGAGTTGCACCAAATGACTGTATTCCAAGTCTCCAGAAGTCATGCGATAGATTTGCATGAGAAATGGACAGAAATGTAAGTCCTTTACTTCGAAAGTCTACTATCTCAATTGTACTTTTGCATACTTTTGACACATGAATTAGTGTCCAACTTAGAGCGCCGGCGTATTTAATTATTACAATATTTGCATGATTATTTGCAGAAGCTAATAATCAGTTGTACTTTAGTTGTACTTTATTGTCCAGCCTTGGCTGAAAATTGGTCTTTGGCCTCGCTATACATACAGCAATGTCAACACAATCAAATAAATAACTTAAAGTCCCCCTGTTGTCAATCATTTTATTCCTTAAAACTCATCTTTAATCAACAAAATGATTTTTTTTGTTTTCCTTGAACAAAAATTCTTCATGCCTCTAAATAGCTTGAGTGTAACTCGACACCCTTGCCTCATTTAGTATGCGCGGTTCTATGAATACGCAAATGAGCCCCGCCTCCACTCACTCACTCAGCTCAGAGATCCACTGGTTGACGATCACACGTTGATCTGATTGGTTACAAGGTAGTTTGTGACGTCAGAAACACCAGCGATTTCAAAGCGTGTTTTTGAGACTGTCTTTGGTTCACTGCAGTTTTAAGGAGGAAATACTCAGCAATGCTGTCGACTTATGAATTTACACATGCTTTGACTTAAAGCAGATTAAAAACACCACATAGACACATAAACAACATTAAAAGCTTGGTTTTCAACACAAGGAAAACTGTGTTGAAACGCTGTGAATGAGTGGAGGCGGGGCTCATTTGCATATTCATAGAACCACGTATACTAAATGAGGCAAGGGTGTCGAGTTACATTCAAGCTATTTTAAGGCATGAATACTTTATTTTAAGGGAAAAAACATTTAAATATGTAATTTTGGTGATCAAGGATGAGTTTTAAGGGATACAATTATTGACCACAGGGGGACTTTAATTACTGGATGAATCAGTGTTTTTGAACAAATCTCTTGAATGAATGATTCAATTACGTACATTTTAAGCCACTTGTCGCCACCTAGTGGTGTAACGATGTAATTGATACAATTGTTGTTTGAAGCGCCAAATTACTTTCAGCGGGTCAGTGCAGATCTGAATGTTCTGGTGGGATTCTGTCAAAGGTTTAACGGACAAATCATTGGCATTTAGTAATGGGAGATTGAATCGAGATTGCGATCTCTTAATGATTCAGCTCTAAACACGAGTCATACAGACAACTTTTACTGTGCTTTTTTGTTGTTTCTTGAGCTTGATATGGCCTAGTCACAATTCTTGGAAAAGAGCAGCACGAACATTCGTCGAAACGTCTACTTTGTTGCTCTACGAAAGAACGCCATGAGGGCGAGTAAACGGTGGCGGGGTTTATTTTCCCTTTAACAACTAACCTGAGCTTGGTATGGATGATTAAACATAATCATCAATATAATTTGTTGGATAGATGATAGATAAATAATTGACCTGATCACCTTTTTATCACCTCGAGTGGTGAAAACCTGAGATTTACTTCAGCCATGGAGCTGCGTTGGGGAGGTTAAACCTGAGCACTGTACAAGCCAGGTAATGAGGGAGATTCGGGGCCTTTTAGCTGATAACTTTAAAGAGACAAGGCGAAGGCGGGGGTTCTTTCCCTCAGGGGACTGAAATCTCTCACTTGGAAGCTTCAAAGGAAAAATAAATTATTGAAATCGCTCTCGTCACTTTCTGCCCGAGTCAATCAAAGCGGAGGGGATCTGGCAAGGGCGCAGGCTGCATGCAGACACTTAAGGAGATTGCTAAACGCTACAGCGTCCCGTGGCACGCCGTCTCCCGAAATATCACGGCGGAGCGAGCATCGCTCTGAGGAACGACAACAAACATGCCTGTGGTGGGATTGCTAATGTGTGACCCTGGACCACGAAACCAGTCACGAGTCACACTGGTATATCTGTGGCAATAGCCAACAATACACTGTATGGGTCAAAATTATCGTTTTTTCTTTTATTCCAAAAATCATTAGGATATTAAGTAAAGATCATGTTCCATTAAGATAATTTGTAAATTTCCTACCGTAAATATATAAAACATTAATTTTTGTGAGTGAGTGCAGCACAATCGCCAACATAAATGCACAACTTTAAAGGAGATTTTCTCAATGTTTCGATTTTTTTGCACCCTCAGATTCCAGATCTTCAATAGTTGTATCTCGGCCAAATATTGTCCTATCCTAACTAACCACACATCACTGGAAAGCTTATTTATTCAGCTTTTAGATAATGTATACATCTCAATTGCAAAAAATGTACCCGTATGACTGGTTTTGTGGTCCAGGGTCACATATAGCAATGGCCACAGGAAATCATAGTAACTGGACATGGAGGAATAACACGAGCCTGTGTTCTTGAGCATTGTGCAGATTGTGGTGTACAGTTTCGACACGGGATATTTGGGTCCGGTCGACGCGGCGCTGGACAGGGTGTCTCTGGACGCTGGAGGTTTTCAGGGGCCGAGAGGCTCAGAGTGGGTGTTGTGTGGTCAGACGGAGGCGCACCCAGGCCGATCCGACTGTTTTTAGAGCTCGAGTGGAGGATTGTGGGAAAACGGACCCCCGTCTGACGCCTCGTCCCAGAGTGAAGGATACGGACTAATAAGCGGGTTGATGTAATGCTGATACGTACCAATCAAGAGTCTGGACACACTGTACTAAAACTGTTTCTTATATAGTGAGGATGGAGACAGTGTGTGCGCGTGTGTGTGTGTGTGTGTGTGTGTGAGTGTGTGTCTGTAAGAGAGTGCGTGTGTTTGTGTGTGAGATTGTGTGTGTGTGTGAGTATGTGCGTGAGTGTGTGTCTGTGAGAGAGTGTATGTGAGTGTGTGTTTGTGTGTCTGTGTGTGTGTGAGGTGTGTGTGTGTGTGTGTGAGTGTGCGTGCGTGGGAGTTTGTATGTGTGCGTGAGCGTGTGTGCTAGCGTGAGTGTGTGTGTGAGTTGTGTGTGTGTGTGAGATTGTATGTGTGTGTGTGAGAGTATGTGTGTGAGTTTGTGTCTGTGAGAGAGTGTGTGTGTGAGAGTATGTGTGTGTGTCTGTGTCTGTAAGAGAGTGTGTGTGACTGTGTGTGATATTGTATGTGTGTGTGCGTTTGTGTCTGTGAGAGAGTGTGTGTGAGTGTGTGCCTGTGTGTGATATTGTATGTGTGTGTGAGAGTGTGTCTGTGAGAGAGTGTGTGTTTTTGTGTGTGAGATTGTGTGTGTGTGTGTGAGTATGTGTGTGTGAGTGTGTGTCTGTGAGAGAGTGTGTGTGAGTGTATATGTGTCTGTGAGAGAGTGTATGTGAGTGTGTGTGTGCATGCGAGTGTGAGTGTGCGTGCGTGAGAGTTTGTATCTGTGCGTGAGCGTGTATGTGTATGTGAGTGTGTGTGTGAGTTGTGTGTGTGTGTGTGTGTGAGAGAGGTGTGCTTGTGAGGTGTGTGTGTGAGATGTGTGTGCGCGTGTGAGATGTGTGTGTGTGTGTGTGTGTGTGTGTGAGGTGTGTGTCTGTGTATGTATGTATGTGTGCGTGAGGTGTGTGTGTGTGTGTGTGTGTGTGTGCGTGTGTGTGTGTGCGTATACTCATAAGCTAATTGTGTAAATGTAAAGCCACTGGACTTTCTGCACAGACACACACACACTCACACACACACAAAAACAAGCCCCCAGCTTTATTACCACAGGCCAGATTTATTCACAGCCCTTTTTTCTTTTTGATTAAAAACGTCTCCTCCACATGTTGATTTATGAGCACAAGAGCGAGCCGAGGGAGGCGGTGAGGATGACATCATGCAGTTGGCAACCTCTCGCAGAGGTGACATCCACTCGCTTTGTGTCTGTGTCGAAATAAAAGCCTGTGTGTGTGTGGTTCAGCTGAACGACAAAACCACCTCAGTCATGTGCACATCACCTTACACAGGGGCTTATGAGAACAAAAGTGATTTAAAGTCAGTATGCGACCCAATTTACGTCCGTAATTGATGCATTTCAGAGTGAATGAGATATTAAGAAGAAAAAAAGTACAGAAATTGATTAATATATCAGTGTTGGGAGCTGTTAACTACCAGCAATGCTCCTAGCTTAACTACGCAATAAAAATGTTATGAAGTTGCAAATAAAACATCATTATTTTAATTGGTCTACTTCAACATTTTGTTTAATTTGATGTGTTACTTGCCATTTTTTTTCTAATGGTTTGCTAGATTTACTAGCAATTTCTACTTTTTAACACCAATTTTTTTCAGTGTACATACAAGCGACGTATTCCCAATTAGAAGTGATGTAGAGTAAAAAAAACACTACTTTGCTGTTTTTATGTCACATTGTATTGCACACGTAGCTTTAGCATCATGCTAGCTGATGCAACAATCAAAACGGCTAACTCTCATTAGGAAATCCAATTAATTTTAGTGAATCACAAAAATAGTTGATGTAATTGAATTAGTTAAACAAATATATAGTTTTGTAACTGTGCAAATGTCGCTAACTCTTAAATTTTTGCATTTAAGTGCCAAAATAAGTAGCTTGACCGTTCCTAAACTCTCATACGAAGCATTAGGAGGTCTAATAGTGAATAGCTAAAACAGTTAATTTAAACGAATCAGTTATTTTTATTTGTAACTTAAAGTGCTAACTGCTAACTTTTAGCATGTAAGTGCTAACGTCTTTTCCAAAACAGCATCTTAACTCTAGCGTACCGACTTTCAATTTGCAGTAAACTTCACAGATGAGTTTCAAAGCTTCTCCAAAACTGAAAATGACACGAGAACAACAACAAAATGTCCCCCGCTTAGCCGGCTGTGCTGCGCGACAACCTGTCAAGACAGTAATTAGCGATCAGAGCCTGTGAGAGCACAGCAGACGGCACCGCAGCCAATCAGACGGCGCCGTGCAGAGGCTTTCGGTGGCTGGGGGTTTTGAGGGGGGATTGAGTGATTAGTGCTCTGGGACCATGTGCACTGCCTAGTAAACATCTGAATCACAGCGACCCGCACACAGACTCAAGACAAACACCAGGAGCAATTTTGAGGGTGTCACCATTAAAAAACAAAGACTGATAGTGAGTGATTACATCCCCTACGATTATAAGAAGAAAGGCATTGCATGTTAAAGAAAAAAAACCACACACGTCTCCGAGCGCTGTACCAAGTACCACTTGCAGTCTGTGAGGTAAACTAAACGCTATTGGCTATTTGAAAAGGGGGAGGAGCCATTCAATATGTCCCGCCTTAGCTTCCTGTTTCAGTGGAAATTACATCAACGCGTCAAATAAAGCTGCGCGTTCCAAGGCACTTCAGTGGGCCTTTAACTACGTCTTTTTAACTAATTTTGGGGTAAATACATTCTGTCTAACTGTTTTTGAATGCAGAAACGCATCTGAAGTAAACGTCTCCTTTGAAACGTGAATCTGAATCCAGAGTAATCTCACACGTACAAGCAGCCTGCCGACTAGTAATAGTTTTCTCACCCTTATTGCATTCAAAGTGAAGGCATCAGATGTATGTTGCCTTCTCTTCTGGGCCGCCCTACAAAACCAACAAATAGGAGAACAGAACAATGTCGGGCACACAAAGACTGTATCTGACAGCGGCCCATTCTCATGTTATCTCTCAGGCGGTGCTTGAATTACACCTATTTTAGGCTTGAAAGCAGTAGGTGGAGGCTTTACCTCTGCTTTCATCCCGCACTCGTCCCTCTTTACTTCACTTGACTCTTTGTTTTGTTTCCCTAATGCGTCTCTAAACCCATCTTAGGGGAGAAATGGTGCAGAACAAATCCTGACTTCGAGCCTTGGAAATTAAAAGACAGCACAGGCCCCGATCCGTCTGATGAAGAGATATGCACGGGGGTAAAGAGAGACGAAATAATCCGATAAATAGTGATCTCGCGCTTCACGTCTCTACGTGTACGGGGAGATCCTTAAACACACACAGCGGTTCCTTTTTTATTCTTCTGATGATTATGAAACAGCCTTGAAACTGTAATTGTGCGAAATTATACACTTTCAACTTTCAAAAAATTGGTCGTTGGGTCGTCTGAACAACTAGTTGATTAATTGGCTTTAATTGGCGATTAATCGAGGTCCTATTTAATTAGCTTGGTTTTGGGTTCAACGTTTTGATCGACTAGCGGGTTATTGGGCAGCTAGTTAACCAGTTGATCATTGTTACCCATCCATAATGTTATGTAAAGCTTGAGTATAGTTTTAACCTTAAAAAAGTCATAAACATAAGGCCAGAAACTTAATGCTGGCCTCATTTCTTAATCAACTTAATGGATGGCTAGTCAACTAGTCGTAGTTGTAGTTGACCCAAAATAGTCACCCTCAAACACTGGATCTGCCAATTGTGGCCATGCAATGGTACTTCGTTGATGTCGAACCAACACTGGCTGCCCTCAACCACTGGATCTGCGTCTATGTTGACCAAAAATGGCCGCCCTCAATCACTGAATCTGCCAATAGTGTGCCCACAATGGTACTATATCTATGTTGACCCAAAATGGCCGCCCTCAACCACTGAATCTGCCAATAGTGGGCCTACAATGGTACTATATCTATGTTGACCCAAAATGGCTACCCTCAACCACTGGATCTGCCAATAGTGGGCCTACAATGGTACTATATCAATGTTGACCCAAAATGGCCGCCCTCATCCACTGAATCTGCCAATAGTGGGCCTACAATGGTACTACGTCAATGTTGACCCAAAATGGCTGCCCTCAACCACTGGATCTGCGTCTACGTTGACCCAAAATGGCCGCCCTCAACCACTGAATCTGCCAATAGTGTGCCTACAATGGTACTATATCAATGTTGACCCAAAATGGCCGCCCTCATCCACTGAATCTGCCAATAGTGGGCCTACAATGGTACTACATCAATGTTGACCCAAAATGGCTACCCTCAACCACTGAATCTGCCAATTGTGGCCATGCAATGGTACTTCGGTCGATGTCAAACCAACACTGGCTGTCCTCAACCACTGGATCTGCGTCTATGTTGACCAAAAATGCCCGCCCTCAACCACTGAATCTGCCAATAGTGGGCGTGCATTGGTGCTACATCAATGCCGACCCAACATTGGCTGTCCTCAGCCAATTACATTGACATTTGCATGGCACTTACTCTTAATACTTGGGGGAGGGGGAGAGAAAAATGATATTACTCATAGACTTTTAAGACACCTGAGACTTGACTTTTAAGCTCGAGTTTCATCTTAGTTTGCTTACATAAGGCCAAGGAGCCGGTGAGCAGCGGAGACAGCAGCAGGGCGCTCAGGGAGAGCAGGATGGGCAGGTGGCCGGCTGGCATCATGTCACAGATGACCTTTGACCTGGCTGGAGAGCCGCGGCCCCACAGGCTGGAGACGAGGGGTCGGCACACTGGACGTTTGGCACTCTGGAGGAGACAAAACAGAAGAATCCTGATGAGTATTGGCATTCACTGACAGACAGGCGAGATAAACACCAGTGTGTTAACATACTTTCACCAGTCAACCATCAAAAGTTCATTCACAAGCTTTACCAGAACGTTCACTCTGAGCCTATTCAGAGACTCCCAATTTCAGTTTTACACAACTCATAATTAGTCAGGCTTTATCACTGGATCTAGTCATTATTTACTTATCCACCAATCTTGTAATTACCAAGCCACTCATCAATATTTCAGACGGCGTCTCTTTGTTTTAGCCAAATTGCGATTAATCCCCCCGTCACCACTCTCTTTGCCTCGGGAGTCGACGGGTTGCTGTGTCTCTCACACAGACGGGGCGGAAACCCGGCGAATGTGCTTGTACACCATTTAATTAAAGATGGCAAGAACATCAGATGGCAAGATGGCAAGAGACGCGCAAACACGTGTAGTTGCTTTCGGAAGCACTCGCTCACGTCGAGAATGAAAGAGATGTTGACATGAAGCACTGAGACTGTAAAGAGTGACTGTGTCTTCTGTAGACGAACCTCCAGGCCTGTGTGACTCAATAAGGGTGTTCAAACAAGTCGGAGTCCAAGCTGGCACTTCTTTAAATCTGTGCCTTCGGGTTCTGGTGGAGTCGAGGAACTACTAAACGAACCGGCAAATGGCCAATATTAAATGTCTAATAAAATCAACTAGAAATAATAGTCACCACAACCACTAAAGGCTAAAAGTGAATTAATTTTAAAGAATAAATTAAAGAATAACTTGAGTAAAGTTTTTTTTTTAGAAGATTAAATAAAGACAATGTCAAAAGTAATTTAACTGTAAAAATAGGAAAAACGAACAGGTATAATAAAATATCCAATATCAGCCAATATGAATAAATAATAAAAATGTAATAATGATAATAATAATAATATGGTAATAGACATAGTGCTGACATATTGTGAATTCTTAATAAAAATAAGCAAAAAATTATTTTATAATGTTTTATAAAATATTATAACTACAAAATGAACTGATAAATGGCCAAATAAAATTAGACATAAAACACTAAATGCTCCAAGTGAATTTAGGCATCACAACAGTATAAATGTACAATATGAACAAAAATTAGTGTTAAGAATTTTAAATAATACCTTTTTTATGTTTAAGTGAGTGTCAGATTATGGAAAAGGTCATTTAAAATAAAAATAAGGTAAATTAGCAAGCATAATTAAATAATATCAACCAATATGGAAAGATAAATGAAATAAAATAATTAAAAAAACAATAAATTAATAAAATAAATGTCAGATGAATGGCCAGAAACCAATATGGACACAGACATGACACATTGTGCATAAAATTAAATATGAACAATATTTCATATAATATGGATGGTATAAGATACAATAATAATAATACTGTTTGAAGTATTATTGCATTAGGCTTTTTTGTATACAATATATAAAAAATACTTATAGTAACTGTAAATGTAATGGAACTTCCAAAAAAATACAGAGAAGTCCCAGACATTACAGTGTAACGCTTCATCAGCACTGAAACCCAAACAGTCAAAATTCACAAAAAGCCAAGATCTCGACTGTGGGTGCCGACATAACGCACAGCAACAGGACCCTCTTGTTCGTTTCCCCAGAGGGCACGTGAGACACTTCAGACTTTAATAATAAGTCCTTTGTGTCTTCAACACAATAACACAGTCATCACATACACACGCGTGTCAGTCCCCACCGCTGTTTGTGCTCTTCTAGTGCAGCGTGTTAAGTTTCCAGAGAGGCTGGAAGTCATAATGCGCGAGTGAGGACCTAGTGACAGCTGGCTTGTCGGCTTTGGGTTTCCTGTCAACCTGCGTGGAGACACTTGAAATTCCGCCCCACATAAACAATTGAAAGCGTCAGTCGAGGGATTCGATTCTAGAGTGCCAAAGCAGGCCAGGCAAATACCCAGACAAAGAGGAGGAATACGTCCGTGCTGATTTACGACGCTCCCCTACGCTGGCCGCCCAAGGCCCACTCCTAATTCACCATGTCTGGAGCGTGAGGTTTTGAAGTTTCATTGCAACAAGACAACAGTGGATCCTAATGACCTATATACGGCCTCATGATAAAGCAACCGAGTTAGGACTGCTAATAAATGCGATCATAGTTTTGGTGCAATCTGTTATTCACAACATAATACAGGCGTTCCTTGAATTGACTGCTCTCGATTCATGTTCCTCACCTTGGCTAGCCCTCAAAGGCTGGGAAAAGAGGCGCATTTCGACCGCACCATCATGCAATATGCACAAGGACCAGTGTGTATGAATTATTGAGCTGTACGGAGAGGAGAATGTTATGGACTTGTTGGGGAATGACGCTACACGCACAGCAACACTATAAACTTTTGCGTCTTGCTGTTGTGTTTTGGCATGCGCTCGCTGACAAACTGGGAATGTGTTGCACGCAAAACTCTACATCTCTGTGTTTTACACGTGCAAATAATCCAGGATTTTGCCATTATGAGCCGAGGAGATGCCTGAAGATCACAGCAGTGCAACCACTGACAGTCGGTCGAGTATCTTTCTTGCATTTATGCATTCTCAGGTCCTAAATATTCAGTTTGTCACTACCTCCGGCCAATGCCAATATGCTGTATGATTGTTTTTCCCTTTTTAATGGAGAGCACCAGCAGTCAGATGTAATCAGGGCTGCGCTCATGACTGGCTGGCTTCCTAATCCTGCACGTTTCCATGCATTATTAATGCTTATATGTTGGATTCAGCACTGAAACGGAGAGATACGGCAACAGACAGAAAAGAAGAGAGAGAAAGATTGAAACTATCAAACTGGGGTACAAGAAAAAATGCTTGCAGAAATGATAGGCGTGTTAAAAACGAAGTGCATGTACATTCTAGCACATAAACACAACATAAAAACATCTTCTAAATGAACGTCGCAAAGAGTCGTGAACACTTGGACCGTCCAAGTACAAGCCATGGCTGCGGTGCCGCATTAAATGCGTTCGCATTAACGTGAGTGATGATTATGAAATCCGCAGTGCTGTTTATCCTCCCGGGAAACGCTGACAGAGAGACAGAGTTTATGTGCATGTACATGAAGTACGTCCTGGTTTTTGCAGATTGATGCAAGAATGCAAAAATCTAGTAGCAGGGCACGTCGACGAAGAAACCACCGCGCAGACGCTTAGAAAACAAACAGATGCAGCTGTGTAACAACTGGCAGGACGATAGTGTGTGTGTGTATGTGTGATTTTTAAAGCTGGGTAATCAGAAGAGGAAGCCAGATTGGAGTCCCCAGCGAGTCTGTGTGAGGGAAATGGAAGGAAGAAACCATGGCGAACGTCCAATTAAAACTCCCAATTAAGCGCCCCAGAGAGCGTTCCTCAATATAGAGATCAAACCGCTGATAGCGGCGCAACCGGGCGTGTTGAAAAGACGTCGCACTACAACTTGTCTGCAACGTTCCCTGTAACCTCTTTAGTTACCTTTGACTAAAAAGATATCTTAGACGACAATATCCGCAGATTTAGAAACCAACTAATGCTGTTAGCATGCCTACAAAGAAAGATTTATTTCACAAAGTTAATGTGCGCATTAGCGCATAAGTGCATGCATTTGAGGCTAATAAAAGGCTAATTACACTTCTACATTGGCCAAAGAGCCCAAAGTGAAGCAAAGATAATGTACTACAGCTTTTCTGCAATTCTCATGTAACCTCTTTCACTAAAAAGAAACAACAGGGAATCCGCCAGCATTCGAAGCCAACGAATGTTAGTATGCCCACAAAGAAAGATTTATTTGACAAGGTTAGCATGATGGGCAATTAACACACTTCGCATGCATTCAAAGCCAATAGATGCTAATTACACTTCTACATTAGGTAAGGAGAAAGTGAAATGATGCACGCTGTGATCATTTTGCGCAAAGTAGTAATATGTCAGTACGCACCACCAAAATAAAGTGAAAGGGAAACACAGGCTCAGGATTTTTCACTAATAAAATGGGCCGGCTGATTATACACGCACTAAAAATGTGATGGTTTAAAACCAGATTCAAGACAAAAGACCTCGGAGGGATCTCATAAAACAATGCCTAGGCCGTTTCTATTTACGAGTGAATGTAATATCCCTTAAAGAGTCCCTTGTAATGGCGCCGTTCCCTCCGTATGCTACAGGCACCGTTTTAAACAGAGGCCCTTCTGAATGGCTCTCGATTCTGTCCAATTATCAAGGACACACACTCCTCCTGCGGTCACACACACTTATGTGTCTGTCCGCCACAGTAAAGTGAGAGAGTTTGAGCACACACACACATCTGGCTTTCATGTCAGCGCCAGATTTGACTGTGTAGTCCAGGTGGCTCGAGTTCGTGTGTGTCTCTCTTTGGTGTCCAAGCTGCCATTTTGAATTGCACACAAAGAAAGGCCAGCGGCAAAAAACACTATCATATTCAGCCAGAGGTGCTTTCACAATCCCACCACCATTTTCTCTCCAGTTCTGAGCGTATAGTTGACAATTAAAGAAAACAATAAAAACCCAAGTTTGCTTAACTCATTGTGTGATATATAATGTCTTATTTAGTTCTTTTGATTTTGCCCCTTTTTACAAGATGTAATATAAGTCTCAGGTTCCCCAGAATGTGTGTCTGAAGTTTCAGCTCAAAATACCCCACAGATCATTTATTATACCATGTTTTAAAGGTCCATTTTTGAGTGGAAGGAAAAAAATGCTGTTTTCGTGCCTGTATCTTTAAATGCAAATGAGCTGCTGAGCCTTTACAGCTCGTGCCTCGGATACTCTGCCAAAAACTTAAACATCTGTTTGGTTTTGATTTTCATCTCTTTCGTGGCCAGGCTCACGTGACATTGCAGTTTTTCGTCATCATGAAAGTTTATTATTTTAAAGCCATATCAGTCAAACTTCTGATATATGGTTTTCTGAGCGCACACACCCGAAGCACGCGCACAGAAAGCTGGATGTCAGACGAAGCGTCCCGTGAGGATTAATCACATTTCTTATTCGTTTCTTATTGCGCTTAACTGTCAAATACACACAAGGTTATTTCAAACACACACAAAGTTCACAAACACAATCGGTTATGTCTGTGAATGTAAACAGCGGGGAACGAAATCGCATGTGTATATTAGATCTGTGTATTAAAGTGAAAGCAGCATAATACACAATAACTACTGCTGAATATAAATCAAACAACAAAATAAAAACAGAAAATCACTCACTGCTCTTGGCTGAATAACTTAAGAAGAATACATTTCTTACTTGAATGCTGCAGTTAAATGCTCGCTCAGGGGCGGAGCTAAGCCATCCCGCCACCAGTTGTGGGCGGGGCCTGTTCTGAGGTGACGTCGCATTCCTTAACGGCTCATTTTGAGACACTGTTTCATATTTATGGGGAAATAAACAAACGGAGAGGACGGATTTTTACCACAATAGGGTGGTTGTGTGCACACACTGTGGACACATGATTATGCTCAAAAAGAATATAAAAGTCACTTTTGCATAATAGGTCCCCTTTAAGGATTAAATTTGACTTGTGACAAGAATAAATAGGACATGTTCTTGACAGATTTTGTGAGATTCATCGTAAAGCCTCGCCATACACAGTGCCAATGTTGAGTAATCATTTGCATTTGCATGTATTTGTGGGAGAATTATGTAAATATGTTTTGCCAGTTCTATCCTCTCTCTCTAATGCTCCACACAGATGCATAACAATCACAGCATTATCAGGTGATTGCCTCTCATTTCAAGGCACACACCTGCCATTGCCGTCATGGCAGCAATCCACAGAGAAGACAGCAACGTCTTCTGTGACCAAAGCCTCCTGCCTTTGTGTTTGTTTACAGTGGCAGCGAGATGATCTACGGCTTTTCCCTGCGCTGCAGATGTGCCGTAGAGCCAAGATGAAATGTTTGATGAAAAATAACACACGCAGTCTCCACTTAAGATGCAGAACAGTGGCGTGGGTAAAAAACGAGGCAAGAGAACCAGGCAGGGGGCTTTTGCCAAGAAAACGTCTTTCTCCTATATCCTCTCCAAACAGCCCTTACATAATTCTGGAGTCTTGAGTACAAGCAGAACGGAGGGAGTGTATGTGTGCGCATCAGAACAAAGCGAGCGGTGCTTCACGCTGATATGTCATTCTGAGAAAACCAGGTGGCACGTTTGACCTTTGCGCATTCAGGGAGATAAATCCAAGAGTCCTTTCACTTCTGTGAGAGGAACAGACATGCTGCAATGCAGTCAAACACGGCACTCGCATGAAGTCAAAGCTTTGTGGATTTTACTTCTTATTTCTTAGCTTTGACGCCAACGTCTACATGCTAACTCCTAAACAGGGATAAAATAATCCTTTAGAAGTTATTCACATTTAAATGTGACACATTTTTGAATCATAAAATTCCCTCTATAGTGATCATGTCCCCTCGCCTCACTGCTACCTGCAACCGATTAGCGATAGCAAGTAGCAAGTCGTGTTTCATGAACTAAAATGCCAAACCTTCAATGTGTCCATCCAAACTGAGGAAATTTGTCAACACAGCACTTTCAGACTTCTTAAAATCCCTGTTAAGGCAATTCTAAAAAAAAATCTAAACACATTATAAATGTTAGAAATGTATTGCTAAAACATGTTACAAAGACTGTGAACTGTGAAGTACTGAATTGTGGAGTTAGACCGTTAAACAGTTTTTCACCATTGCTGTGTTCAAGATTTTTTGGGCGGGGCTAAAACGGGGGCTCGATGACGCACTGGAGCCGCTGAGGCTGGCCCCGCCCCTACTGCAGATGACGCACTAGAGCCACTGAGGTTGGCCCCGCCCCTACTGTCGATGACGCACTGGAGCCGCTGAGCTCCTGGCCCCGCCCCTACTGTCAATGACGCACTGGAGCCGCTGAGCTCCTGGCCCCGCCCCTACTGTCAATGACGCACTGGAGCTGCTGAGCTCCTGGCCCCACCCCTACTGTCAATGACGCACTGGAGCCGCTGAGCTCCTGGCCCCGCCCCTACTGTCAATGACGCACTGGAGCCGCTGAGCTCCTGGCCCCACCCCTACTGTCGATGACGCACTGGAGCCACTGAGCTCCTGGCCCCGCCCCTACTGTCAATGACGCACTGGAGCCGCTGAGCTCCTGGCCCCGCCCCTACTGTCAATGACGCACTGGAGCCACTGAGCTCCTGGCCCCGCCCCTACTGTCGATGACGCACTGGAGCCACTGAGGCTGGCCCCGCCCCTACTGTCAATGACGCACTGGAGCCACTGAGACTGGCCCCACCCCTATCAACATAACTAGAGCACATTCGCATCAGTTCGCCGCTCAATTGCGAGTTACTGTCAGTTCTATTAGTTACTACAGCCTACAGTTTGCTAGCCAGCTATGCCTTCGTCACGGAAATGCATATTACCTGGATGCGATCACTTACAAAACAGATCGGTGTCCTTATTTAAATTTCCGCAAAACAATCATATCAAGAAGAGGTGGATTCATTTTGTGAAGAGCCACCTTGATGGAGAGCTGAGGATCACCACCAACACCCGTCTCTGTAGTGATCATTTTACACAGGAGAGGTTTATAAACTTTTTACTCTGTCTCTGGAGGCTCAAACATGTATGGCTTTGTAAATTCAATTAAGCTGCTAGGAGCATCCATTCCGGCTGTAGCGGTGACAGTCGAGTGAGGCGGCGGCAGCTTTCCCACGAGTGGGCGTGGTTTCAGCGCAGCCAGCGGACACGCCCCCAGCGTTTGAGAGCAGAATACTGCTCATTTTGATAGCTTATTTTCTTTACTTGGCAGCTTTTTTACCATTCAAATTTGGCTGGGTGGCTAATAATACATTTTTCTGTGGTGTGACAAACTCAGAACACATACTTAATTTTGACTTTAATTTCCCCCTTAAATTTCCCAATCAGTGGACTGCTTTGGAGAGACAAGCACTGTTAAGCAGTGGGATATTATTAATTTTCAGTGTAGGACATATTGTCTAAAAGACAGGTCATTGAGTCTCTGACATCAGAAAAGGCAATTTAATTACAAACCTGGCCTGGCTCTGATCTGCATTAGTCCTTGAAAGAAGAATGACGTTAGGTTCTGGATTCTTGCCAAGCCATCTACATGCAATTCTTGCCCTTTAAGACTCAAGTAAGAGCTTTTCAAGGGCCACCCTAGAGGCGGAAATATTGGCATGTATTCATATTCGGGACCCAAGTGAGGAATAAAATTGCATTAAGCGCAGGTGCCCCCTGGAAATTGGAATAGTTTTCTTAGATGGGTAAATAGCAGCTACGCATGGATTGCCATATGGAATCATTCAAATCAATGTAAATAAACTGTTATTTGGGAACCTGGCAACCTATGATTCGGCAGCTGCTCAGGAAGAGGGGATGGCTCCTTTCAAAGGTGGACAATTATGCTGCCACTCACTGTTATTGGCGGCGAAGCCCGAGGTGGGGTGGACGGGGTGCATTAGCATTTCAGAACTGTGCATCTATTTAGGCTAGGTGTAACCACACTGCCGCAGGCAAGATGTTAGTGCTTTACGCTGCAGAAAACATCCTGCTCTCGTGGCAGGAACCATTGAATTTCAACATGAATGCATTCTCCTGTCTTGCATTGATGGTGGGATTCAGTGCTTCCTGGTTTTTGGGCACTAAACTGAACAACACCGGTAGTTTTGTTGTGTGTAAATGCTAGGTTAGCAGCACCAGAATAGCAAACCTGCTCTGTGTTGAGAGGTAGTTGAGTTTGTATTTTGCACAAATGGCACCTGAACTACACAAGTGGAGCTGTTCAGATTAAGAGCTCTTTCCTGAAGGATGCCAGCGCCCCCCTAGTCCCATTAACTGAAATAACTTCATTGTGCTAATTAACAACCCTGGGGTCAAATCATCACCTTGTTTATACATGCTTCACTCGACGGGGCCTGCTCCGAATTTGCGAGGAGTAGCACGCTAATGGTGGCCGTGGCAACAAATGGGGAATTCAGCTTTTTTCACCCCTTTACTCACCATAATAAAACCATTTTGCTGAAGCACGTTGACTCCTCACCACTGTAATTACATGACAGCGCTGTGGTGAGTGGGTGCAGGAGTGTATAATCACATTATGACCGCGACTGGAGCCTCGGGAGAAAATGCACCGAGGCAGACGTGAATATGTGCGAGTGAGGTAAGTGTCCCTGGGTTCATGACTGGGCTGAGTAGATGCGGTTCCCTCCCCTCAGCCTGCTGAACCGAGAGAACGCGAGTGAGATGTGTTGGAGACAGAAAACAGATGGCCAGGTTTTGGTTTGTGTCTCCTGTCTGTCACCTCCCTCCAGCCCAGTTTGAGAATAACAACTGGCCACTTTTTACGGCTATTATACAAGCTGCGAGGAGGAAGGGCAAACAGAGTCCCGGGAGCTCTACCACAATCCCGCTTTCCCATTTCGCCATTCTCGCTGACTAGGCTTCTGAGATGCTGCAACAAGGGAGGAATTGTAGAACAAGAGTAGGGGTCAAAGGTCAGGTGACCCCACATACCCACTAGGAATGGGGTAGAGGGGTAGTTATCCTCAACTTGGGCAGCCCGAGACTCTGATGTGTCCCTGAACGAGCCATTGAGGAAACAGAGACTACGCTGTCTGCATATGAAAGTACCACTCATAAACAGGCATCGAAACACTAGGTGATTGTTGGAGTTTGACCTTACAAACAGACCATGAAGGGCGTGCAGTGTTCTCCGAGGCTTAGCGCTAACACTGTGTTGAATCAGAAATGCCTCAAATCAATGCCCAACAAATCCTTCCCTTGCCAGCCCCCCAAAAAATTAAATAAAGTTACCTCTTCGGACAACTGAAGATCTGCAGGAGGGATCAAAGGTGAGAGGTCAAGCAGCTGGGAAAAGCCCTTTTTTTAAACACGCAGCATTCCTGCACTCCCCGTTAGGAGACGTACACTGCCGTTCAAAAGTTTGGGATCGGTACGATTTTTAATGTTTTTAAAAGAAGACTCTTATGCTCAGTAAGGCTGTAATTTATTCCTGTGATCAAAGCTGAATGTTCAGCATCATTACTCCAGTCTTCAGAGTCACATGATCCTTCAGAAATCACTAATATGATGATTTGATGCTCCAAAAACATTCATTATTATTATCAATGTTGAAAACAGTTTTTCAGTATTCTTTGATGAATAGAAAGTTCAAAAGAACAGCATTTATTTGAAATAGAAGCTTTTTTAACATTATAAATGTCTTTACTGTAACTTTTGATCAGTTTAATTCATCCTTGATGAATAAAAGAATTGATTTCTTTTATTTATTTCCCCCCCCCCCAAAAAAAATGTAAAAAAATTCTTACTGGCCCCAAACTTTTGAATGGTATTGTTTAATGTTACAAAAGCTTCTATTTCAGATAAATGCTGTTCTTTTGAACTTTTTATTCATCAAAGAATCCTGAAATAAAAACTGTTTTCATCATTGATAATAATAATAAACGTTTCTTGAGCATCAAATCATCATATTAGAGTGATTTCTGAAGGATCATGTGACACTGAAGACTGGAGTAATGATGCTTTGATCACAGGAATAAATTACACTTTACTATATATTCACATTGAAAACTGTTTTAAATTATAATAATATTTCACTGTTTTTTGTTGTTGTTGTATTTTTAATCAATTAAATGCAGCCTTGAAGAGACTTCTTTTAAAAACATACAAAATATTACCAATCCAAGACTTTTGAACAGCAGTGTGCATGCTGGGATGCAAGGCTATTAAAAACAAGTTCATTCAACCCCTACGCTTACACGCGATAACTAACCGCAGCATAAAAAGATGCCAGCATCGCGTGCCATGAACAACCCTGTAGGCACCTCGTTCATGTCAGGCAACTGGCCTTTTTTAACACCATATCAGGCGTTAAGTCAGCGCTGCGTGGTGTGAGGTGTACTGAGCATGAGCGCAAGAGGCGCCTTCATTTCTTTATCTCTAAAGAGATCTGACAGGCCCCTGTGAGCTGCGAGACAGTACCTCTCGCATCAGCTGCCCTGCGGCCTCCAGCTCGTCCAGAGGGTTCGAGCGGTCAAAGAAATGACAAACACTCCCAGAACGAACAGGTAAGAGGATGACAAGTGCTGCACCGGGAGCCTCGCTCTGTCCTCTCGCAGAACCCCTCCATCAACAATGCTCAATTGACTCTAAATAAGGGAGGGAAAACGAGCTGAGTAAATCTTTACTTGCTCTGGGAAGGACGGAGAACGAGAGAGAACACTACGAGGTCAATCCAATCAATCGATAGCAGTGATGGGTTGAGGGAATTGACAGAGGGACGTTTTCCCGCAAGCAAGTCGGGCTGATTATACAACAATCAATTTTTCATTACTGTAACAATTGGCAGCGCTGACCGAAAACGTGCAATTGTGGGAACGCAAATCCAATACTATAGGTTCGATGACTTGTTAGAGATCCGACTATTAGCTAAGGTACACACAAAGCTCTCATGAGATCTCCAATCAGATGTGGACAAATAGACTCTAATTCTTATCTTAGATACTGCTACTTTAGTTTCGAACCTAATATCGATACTCTGAGTAAGAGTTTCTTTGTGTGTACAAGGGAAGCGGAGAGCTTTTCTGTTCATTGCTCTCTAGGAACCCCCCCTTCTCCTTCACACCGCCCAAGTCTGGTTAGTACCTGCTGAGCGTGAACGGGAATGTGTGGGCCGACTTAATCAAAATCACTCGCAAGGAATTTAAATACTTTAAATTAAGAAGCTGTGACGCTCTTTTCTCCCGGTCTCTCCAGTCCAGCCACCTGGTGCGTTGCGTCTGCTGATTATGGAGAAACGTGTAGGAGGAGGTGCCGGAGAAAAGCCGAACACATCAAGTGTTGAGCCTCCAACTGCGCTAGGAAGGAATGAAATGAAAAAGGACAACACAACCTCACGTTGTCTTTATTTTTGTGTCTTTATTTTGGCACCTGCCGCATGCTAGCTCAAAGCAATGGCTCCCTCAATAGGGGAAGGTTGTGTTCAAGGGGTGCACTCTTTTGTTATTGCCATTCCCATCTATTCCTCTGAGGCGGCAAAACCTTCGCGCACCTGATATGTGCGCTCTAGACCCTCAAGTGCACTGTGAAACGACAGCTAAGGGTGGTTATGCGGCATCATTTAGGGATGTGCTTGAATGTAGGCAGATTGTTAAGCCAGGATGGAGCTGTCAGGAGATAAGTGTGTTTGCTTGCTAAATATGTGATGCTAGTCCTTCGTTTCCATCTGTTTGGTTATGAAGAGGAAGGGGGGGGGGGGGGGGGAGTACTGTGAAAAATGAAGAGGGTAAGAGAGAGCAAAAGAAGCAGGTTTTTGGAAAACCTGGTAAAAAAAAAAAAACCTGAAGGCTGTCATTCCAGTACAGCCCAAGCTGTTCGGCTTTCGTCAGGCGTGCCCAGCAAGACACAGCCCGCTCCATATGGCTTGCTCGGATCTGCCATCTCTAGGGAAGAACTGCCTGCGTACGTGCGTGTTGGGAAGAACGAGAGAATAAATGATTGTGTTTCACTTTGAAATGCTCATGTTTGTGCAGAATATCAAGCCGAGTGTCGTTAACGCTGCCCAGTTCCGTCGAAAATAGAAGCAGACGTCTTTTCCAAAATGTATTTCCTCCGCTTTGTTGAGTTTCCAGAGCGCTTTAGAAACGATATGGAGTCCAGGAAAACTTTCCACAGCATACCTTGCTAAGGGAGATGCTTTCTCCCAAACCTAGCAACCTTGAGCGTATTCCCATGGTGAAAACGTGAGTTCCAGACAGACAAACCAAAGCGAACAAAGGTCTTGTGTTTTTATAACAACAACAACAGCAACCCCGCAGCAGACATGGATGTTCAAAACTAAAAAATGAAAAGTTTATGCTTATAAAAAGTAGGCCATATCTGTAGACAAATAAAGAAATAATTAAACAAACATGTTTGTGTATGTCCTATACACACACAAACAAAAACATTAACATTCTTAATGCAAGGGTAGTATTAATGTATTAATATTAGGATTATTAATGCTTTTTATATTTAACACACGCACGCACATATACATTAGGGCTGTGAAACAATTAATCGCATCCAAAATAAAAGTTTGTGTTTACATAATAAATGTGTGTGCACTGTGTATAATTATTTTGTATATATAAATATACACACACATGCATGTATATATTTCAGAAATATGTGCATGTATATACTGTATCTATATTTATACATAATTTATATTATATTATATATAATATAATACATACATGCATGTGTGTGTATATTTATATATACAAAATAATTATAGATGCGATTAATCGTTTCACAGACCTTCATTTATAAAACATAATATATAACCACAGCTTTGTGCATGGAAAACATTGTCTCTTCCTCCCTGATAAAGCAGGGGCAATAAGAATCGTGCGGACGTGTGCGTAGAGCAAGTGTAAATGGTAACAAGGCCCGAGGGGCCAAACAGACAGGCATTGGGGATTATAGAGTGGGATTGAATAAGCTCGTGTATGAAACACACATGAGAGAAACAGCGCGGGGAGCCCTGTTTACCAGAGCAAGCTATTCCCCGGAAGCACACGGGAGGGGGTTGCTTACACACAGGCAGGGAGTACATGTTGGATCTGGATGAAAACAGATTTGGCTGGAGTCACGTAAAGATGATAGACTAGAACAAATACACTCGGAAAACAAAGGTGATGCCCGACGGATCAAATTATGGGTAGCTTTCTGCATGTGCAAGACATTTAGAGGGATGAATGTGAGGCGCCACTACAAGAACGCTAAAGAACATTCACATATTGCACAGCCAATAAACTCAACCTTCCTCTAATTTTACCCAATAAACTGTCACACTACACTGTTAGATCTCCAAAATTAAGTTTTATTTGAGGCTCAATTTGACTTTGATTTGGTCATGCAGCTACTAGAACAGAATTACTGAGGAAATAGGGAGGGAAAAGTTCATAATAGAATACTGCGCATGTAAACTATAGTATGCATACTGTAGAAGCAATATCAGCCACCGTTTTTAACATCTCTTTCTTGACCCATTTCATCAAATTTCAGACACATAATATGGATTTAAAATGCTTTTTTAAGCTTATGTCCCACTTGTTGAAAAAAAAAAAAAATCATTCAACACAACGAGCAAGTGTCAACAATGCAGCGTACAGGAATAACTTCTGTTTCATGCCATTTTAAGAAACTAGTATTCCACTTCGAACATGCTATTTAAAAAATAGTATGTAGTATGCAGTACACAGCTTACAGCACAATTTTTAGTAACTTGTAAGCTAGTATTCCATTTCGAATACGATACACTGTAAATTAAGTTTTCTCAACTTAAATTATCACGTTTTATCGTTAAAAACGTGATAATTTAAGTTGAGAACTTAATTTCTTTAGGTGTTACCAATTGAAGTAATTTTTTAAAGTTGATCCAACTATTCACTTTTTACAGTGTATTTTAAAAAAAGGATGTAGTATGCGGTACACAGTATATGCTATTTTAAAAAAACTAGTATGCAGTATATAGTTTTTACAGCACACATTTTTGGTAAGGAGTAAGCTAGTATTCCCTTTTGAACATGATATTTAAAACAAAATAGGATGTGGGATTCAGGCAGAGGTTTCATGTGTTTCACTTGTATGTTTTACTTGTGATGTGCTTCCTCCCTTTGTTCTTTTCTATTCATGTGTTCTGCATTATTCCTGTAATGCCAACAATGGCAATAAAATAGGACGCAGTATGCAGTGCACAGTATATACAACACAATTTTTAGTAACGAGTAAGCTAGGATTCCATTTCAAACATGCTATTTAAAAAAGTAGTATGTAGTACACAGTATATCAGCACAATTTTTAGTAACTTAAACGCTAGTATTTCATTTCGAACATCCTATTTAAAAAATAGTATGTAGTACACAGTTTATACAGCACAATTTTTAATAACATGAACGCTATCATTTAATTTCAAACATGCTATTTTTAAACAAATCGGATGTAGTATCCAGTACACAGTATATGAGCAAATTTTACTAAAGGGTAAGCTAGTATACAATTTTTAACATGCTATATATGAAGAGTTCAGATGCAAAAGCCTCTAAGTGCCATCTGAAATTTTCTTCTAGAATGATCATTTTTATAAAGCTTGTATATTTAAGTTCAGTAATTTCACTTAAATGGCAATGCAAATTACCTATTAATTGTCATTTGAGTGAAATTACTGAACTTAAATATATAATCTTTATAAAAATGATCATTCTAGAAGAAAATTTCAGATGGCACTTAGAGGCTTTTGCATCTGAACTCTTCATATATAAAAAAAAGGATGTAGTATGCAGTACACAGTATATACAGCACAACTTTTAGTCAGGAGTAAGCAAGTATGCCGTTCTGAACATTGCCAGTGTCTGTGCTGCAACAGTGTGTGCTAAGAGCCAGATTTAGTATGTGTGTGAGAGAAAAGGATGGGGTCAGTATGAGTGGAGTGCAGCCGTTCGCCATCGCTCCCCGTGGAAATGTGAACCAGCTGTGGCATTCTGGGGGCCGATCTGCTGGGGCCGATAACACTGGCCCTTTTGTCCATCTGCCCTGACTTTCTGACATTCTCCCACTCGCTCTCCCTCTCATTCCGCATCCCTCGCTTTCGCTCCAGATTTCTCACTCAACCACCACTCGGCTAGAGAAAACAATCTTCAATCGGTAAGTGGGGGCTCTCGGTCTCACACACGATTGAAAGGCAGTCACAGAGACACAATACGTTATAAGCAAACAAACGGAAGGCATGCGACACAAAAGAGGCCTGATGGGTTGTTGAAGGAAACAGACAAAAGGTGGCGGTTTCACAAAAAAACTATTTTCCATCAAAAACAACAACAACAACAAAACAGCCAGGGAAACATCCAAGAATTGCAAACCCTCTGCAAAGAAAGTCAGTCTAAAAACGACATATTACAAGACATAAATAAGACAAAGATAAGAAATGAAACTAAATTGCTGTTGTAGAAAACTGTGCTAACTACGCTAGAAAACTGCTAAACTGTGGTTGAAAAAAGCTGACCCCGCCTGAGAGTCATTGTATAATTCACATACTCGTTTCTGTGACGAACAGGTCCAAGGTGGTGCTAAGACAGACTAGTGTCAGCCTCACCGAAATGACGAAGCATGAGGCTTTTGTTTACTCTCCACTCTTATTAGCTTGCAGCACAGATAATTGCCGTTGCAGAAGAGGCTTTACGAAAAACCAAAATCCCACATTCCGTGTCAATGCGGAATGTCCATTCGGTCGACATAAACTACCTTTCCTCCCTGCGCTAGGCAGCCCCCTTCCCAGCATTCCACAGCTAAAATAAATAACCAGACTCTGAATGGTATTTTAATGAGAGTGTGGGAGTGGAACTGTTAAGCGCAGCTCTCCGCATGCCAACATCTGAGCCCGGCCTCCCTTTATGCCGCTTACAATTAGTTAGCTAATCAGCAACCACTGTGAGAGAAATATCTTTTCATAAACACAATATGATAGGGACAATCAGGCTAGTTGGAGCAAGCTACAGCAATGACAACAATATGTGCGGGGTGCACTTAGCGGTAGCTACGTACCCTTGGAAGGAGGGTGTAGGCTAACCTTTAAAGAGCAGGTTAATGTATGGAGAGAGGTTTTACAGCCAGGGATGAATTCATTACGGTGACAATCTCAGCTGACTTGCCATTCCAACCTTCTGCCTATAAACCTACGGATGGCATTTTGAAACCCTCAGGTTTTAACCTTAATCTAACCGTCGTCTAAGAGGAGACAGGTGAATATCAATTATGTACTGAGAGGTATCAATGTCAAACCGACGGTCCGAGCTGCATGGGTCCGTTTGGGGCAGTCATGGCCTAATAATGGTTGGAGTCAGACTGGTAACCCGAAGGTGGAAACGATTGAGGTGCCCTTGAGAGAGGCACCCAACCCCCAATCGCTCCCCAGGCTCCACAGCAAATTGTCCGCCCACTGCTCCATGCGTGTGTCCACAGTTTGCAGTGTGTGTGCTCCTAATGTGCTTGGATGGGTTAAATGCAGAGGACAAATACGGAGTATGGGTTACCATACTTGGCCTTCACATGTCACTTTGCTTTTCATTTAAGCTAGCATGTGTTGCTGTAGCGGGGAGTCTTGGTTTGGAAGTTTCACGCTAGCTTAACACAGTTATTTCATCATCGACTCCCTGGGCCTAAAAGATAATCTAAGACTCCTTGCTTGGGATTTTACTGTGGGTTCAAGAAGGTGGCAATGCGGTGGCGGAGATTAGTCTGCATGAGATGTTTCGGGGAGCCTTGCGGTCGAATTTACTAGGATGTTCCCTGACAGCAAGCTTGTTTTAACTAAACGGCCACCGTGTTGAAAGCAATTAAGGCCGCTGTTGAGAGCAGCGTAACAGTTGTTGTACCATGAATGGCAAGTCTCCCGGAAGTTCCATTAAATCCTGAGGTGGGAGTCTGCAGGTTACACACATACAGAATGAAAGGGGGATGGCTGAATCATTCTCTGGAGAAGCGGGAGCCGCCAATAAATCTTTGCCTATGGGAAGTGTCACTGATCCTTCTTCAGTTACTCGAGCGTGATACGCCACTCACGTTTGCATCCATTTGCAAGTCAAGTGGCTCACTTCACATTCAGCACAGACAGGAGCGGCGGATAGAATCTCCCTAGGACTCGAGACAACATTGATTGATAAAAACAATATGAATACATTCGAAACATGGTTGTTTATGAACGGTTACAAGGAAAGGAGACTTACAGGTAAGAACATGCAACCTTGCAAATTAAAGAACGCCTCACTGACGTTCAGCTTTCAACTGCACAGGATACGACCCCTGACAGAACGGTCTAGCCTGATGTGACCCCGGGGCACCACGGGAATTCAAAACAGCTTAACAAACAGGTAGATTGTGCATTCCATAAGGAGAAAGTAGTCACCATATTCTGGGAATTCCCTGGTCGAAGGAATTGGCAGTTTTAGAAGTGGCTAAAATGAAAACAATAGACATGTATTGGCAGATTGAGGGAGAGAAAAAATGAAATGATAGCTTCTTGAAAAACCCAAATTCCTCCTATTCCTTCAGCTCCTGTTTCATCTCCACCCGAGGCGAAGGCTAAAAATAGACGGACTGGGAAAACTCACTTTTAGCCCCGTAACTGTGGAGAACTTGGTCTGACACTGAGCTGATGGGGTGGAAGTAGAAAAAAAAAGAAAAAAAAAAGCCATGGGGACGTGGAGTGGCTGTCAGCTATTCTGGGTAATATTTTCTACAATTCACAGCATATTCATATAGGAGAGAATCTATGGATTTCAGACACAAATTATGTTTCAAATAGAGTTTATGGGAGGGTGCTGAAACTCCGCCCACATGTTCAGACTTGCAGTCTGGTTTCAGTCAAGTGTTCGGTCAAAGGTCGGGTGAGTCGGCGCTCTCCATGGCAACAACAGAAGAAAAAAAATCCATGCCGAAGGGTTGTTTATGTCGCCAACTTGGCAATTGCTCTTTTTAACTGTCCATCATGGGAGTAATCCTGCCATTCCCTGTGACCCACACAACTCTGGAAAGAGAGGGGGTCGCATGACTTCCTGTCTGCCGTTGGATTCTGAAGTTGAAGGGACACATAAGAAGCATGAATGGGGACTTCAAAGCCTCTAAGAAGAGGTGAATGTATTTATAGACAGGGCTGGCGGTAAAGTTGGCAGTAGTGCTGGAGGGGCGTCTAGAATAAAAAGCAGGGTTGCCCTGAAAGAACTCTAGTGCCTGCTGAGAGATAAAAATAACTCGAAGGCAACCGGGCCCCAAACTGATTAATGGCTCCACGGTACAATTGAGCATCTTGTAAACAATGGATCCTGGGCTGTGGCTCAACAAACATGAGCTGGGAATTGCCCTGTTGGGGTACAAGAAGCCAAAACGGTTATGTTTTAGGACAGATACATCCAAGACACCCCGGCAAACAATTTTAATGAGACCAACAAAAGATTGTATACTAACTTTCCAAGGTACCATCAATATGAGACATCATTTCAGATTAACTAATGCGTTTCTGAACTAAACTGAATATTTACAGAGACGATGTAGGGCACACATGTTTTTAACCATCTGGAATTGATTAGAATGTGAAAAATGTTAACATACCAGAATAGAGTCAGATGGTTATAGGGAAGGGGTTGAAAACTTGATTCTTGACGTCAGCCAAAAAGAAAAGTTTTGGAGCAAGTTATCACCTTTGGCTATAATATCACAATGGCAAACAGATGATTTGGTATTTGTGGGGGTAACTGGATGTCTTCTAAAGCCCCTCATGTCAGCTGAGCTATAGCATATATACAGTCTGTCTATAGAGTAACCATATCCGAAGAGGAGACCATGACAGAAATCTATACTGGAGCTGGACAAAACCCTTACACACTCAGTAATACTCACAAACTCCATCTCAGACACTCGTCTAGATGAAATATGCATGAGGCACTTTAGCTATTTCCATGACACACTTGACTACCATGTACCTTGACTTGTCTGTTGAGAAGACAAAAGATTTGTGAACTTTTGCTACTAGTGAAAGGGCAGGACCACTGGAAAAAGGGAACGAAGCATGAAGAATGCCAGAACTGAATCTGCATTTCCCAAACCAGCACCACAGATCAACGTGCCTGGAATAATAACCACGGCTCCAATGACAAAGGTTTGTATTCCTTTATAATAGTCGGATTTAGCACTTTTCAATTTCACATTTACTCCGTCCGCCCCTGATAATCAGCTGAATTTTGTACTTTGGTTCTTAATTTGCAGTAATCCAGACAACATGTCTCTACGTTCTGATGACTTTAAAAGCAAAGTGATTCTGATCACATTCACTGGAAAGAGATTAATATTCAGCTGCCGGGCTTATCCGTACTGTTGCTCATTGCTAACTGAATTTAAGAGGGCAAATGTCAGCCGTCTTTGATATTTATCATCTGGAAACCCGAATGAAGCTCATAACTGCCATTCTGATGGCAGGAAGGAGAAGACGTGAAAAATAAATGAGGTCAATCCTTCAAAATTAGCCAGGCACATTAAATAAAATGTAAAACTATAACTGACTGGATTATGAGGTGCATTTCAAATAAAAACTAAATAAATAGCATTATATACAAATAACATTAAAAGAACCCTAACTATTCACAGTTTTTTTTTGTTACGAGGTGAATTAATTTACAAATACACATATTGAGTTGTTACTCTGACTTTTATGCTTCATGTTTTCAATCAGAAACATTGCATTTAAATGCAAACTGCAACAAAAATCAGAGCAAAAAATGGCTTAATACTAATCTCACAAAAAGAGAACACATACTTAGGTCTTTAAATCAGGAAAAGTCACTGACTATAAATAAAAATACAAGCATGAAACCATGCAGCACCAAAGAATTTTGCACCTGGCTTTATCATATGTTCAGATCTATCTACCGAAAATATATGCAAAATCGTGCATATTCAATGAGATAATGCCTAATTTGCATAATTAAACACACAAATTTCTAAAACTTGTAATACATTTTTTTTATATACTTGTGTAAGTAATCAACTGAGGAAGTTTCATGGTGATATCTATTATTTTAAAATTTTACCCTATTCACCTGTAGTGTCTCGCCTTAACTGCAAACTGCAACAAAAAATAATAATAATAAAATAATAATCTCACAAAAAGAGAACACATACTTAGGTCTTTAAATCAGGAAAATTCACTGACTATAAAAACAAATTCAAGCATGAAACCATGCGTGTACCACAAGCATGTCTGTGTTTAAAGCAGCACCCTTCTCTTATCTTTGAAAAAATCCACCACTTCTAGGACAAAGCAATCCATTGATGATAACTACTTTCATGCCTTTTAAATGAGCATCCTTTGTGTCACCGTAATCGAATTTCACTTCTGTTACTATTTTCCAGCTTGAACGGCATCCAAGAAGCAGGAGGAAACCTCACGACGGGTTGTGAAAGATCCGACCGCACCAAGCTGGAATCCGAAGGCAAAATAAAGAAAAACAAGCCGGAGAGAGTGGAAGAAAATCAATAGCCCTCCTAGAGCAGCTCCACTAGACGCACAATTATTACCGTTATGCTGGATGTTTTTAGTGAACACATACACTAGGAGGATTTCGCTTCAGAATAAATAAATAAAACATCACTAGAAGGCACAATTTCAAGTGCAAAACAATAGGGCCAAGGACATAACCCAGTGGGACACCTGTACTAATCATAAATTAGTTTAATAGCAGTCTTGGGAAGTTACACAATTCCTACCATGATAATAGATAGTTTAGCTCTAGACTTTTATAAATAGCACATTTTTCTGGCTAGTTTGACTTTTTCCAGCTGCGCACAACGATCCCCAAATTTTCACTTTGCCCACACAGATGTTTAGGAAGTCACCATGCTGCTTCTCAAAGTTGTTGGAACTTTCCGGCGGGAAGATTCAGATGTCCCGCATGGAGCTTATCACAACATGGCAACGGACATCAAACGCCGTTCTCAGATGGGAAGAAATGGTAACACGAAAGACGCCAAACAACACGAAGCATACTTGGGATGCTTCCTTATTTGGAATCTGAAAGAGCGCCGCAAACCTTTGGCTAACAAAGATGTTGTTCCCTAGACACTTAGACGTTAACAATATTAGCTTGGGCAAATTACAAGCATGCCACCATCTGAGTTATCAAAGCCCCGTGTTTGGGTCATAAGACACCCTGATCTTGTTGTTTTGGTGAAGCTAACATTTTTAGCAAGGAAAATACCAACCTAGCTGAAGTGAAATGAAAATGAATTGCAGGGACACACAATTTGAGGCGATTGCTAATACGTGTGTCTAGGCTCTAGTGGAGTGCTGGGATTCATTAAACTGGCATGTACATGTCAACGGACGCCAAACGACACCATCCGTATACCATTGAGACAACACTATCAGGCTCTTTTGGCTTAAAGGATTAGTTCACTTCAGAATTAAAATTTCCTGATAATTTACTCTCCCCCACATCATCTGAGGTGTTCATGTCTTTCTTTCTTCAGTCGTAAAGAAATTAAGGTTTTTGAGGAAAACGTTCCAGGATGTTTCTCCATATAGTGTCTTCAATGGGGTCCAACGGGTTGAAGGTCCAAATGTGAGTTTCAGTGCAGCTTCAAAGTCTCGACACGATCCAGCCGAGGAATAAGAGTCTTATCTAGACAAACCATCGGACATTTTATAACAAAAATAAACATTTATATACTTTTAACCACAAATTGCACATTACGTAATCACGTTAAAGGTCACGAGTGACGTAGGCGGAAAATGTAGAGCGATAAACTCCATCTCACTTTCTCCTCCAATTTCAAAATCGTCCGACATCGTTGTTTCACCTTTGGCCGTTTGACTTAGTCTTTGCACGTTCGCTTTGTAAACACTAGATCTGTTCTTTCTCCTACGTCCCGCTTGACCTTTCAACCTGATTATGTAATGTGTGTCGCATCACAGCCAGTGCAAGACGAGCATTTGTGGTTAAAAAGTATATAAATGTTTATTTTTTTTTATAAAGTGTCCGCTGGTTTGTCTAGATAAGACTCTTATTCCTCGGCTGGATCGTGTCGAGACTTTGAAGCTGCACTGAAACTCACATTTGGACCTTCAACCCGTTGGACCCCATTGAAGTCACTATATGGAGAAACATCCTGGAACGTTTTCCTCAAAAACCTTCATTTCTTTTCCACTGAAGAAAGAAAGACATGAACACCTCAGATGACGTGGGGGAGAGTAAATTATCAGGAAATTTTAATTCTGAAGTGAACTAATCCTTTAAGCCACTGCTAGAAACGTCTCTGAACACATAGCAACAGCTAATTGACCACATTAGCAACCGTAAAGCGCCTGTAAAAATCTAGTTCGGATGTGCCCTTTCGTATTCTGTGGCCACTTTTAGTCTTAATGCACTGAGATTTCTATTTCTATTTCCACTCATTATCTTTTTCTGCATTTCCTTTTCTTCTTTTCGGCGGATATGAGTGCATCACATACACTCACACGCTCGCCTCCTCATTCCACACCGACCGGAGCTCCCCGCCAGCACACACGCTGTTGCCTTCAGCGACACACGCACACGCATGAACAACAACAACACACACACACACATTCAACACACACACACACGCACAGGCATGAACAACAACAACCACACACACACACACACACGAATCCCAACAGATCATTTCATCATCTTGTAGTCTACACACAGCATTAGGTCATTTGGACTCTCTTTCATGTCATCGTAACACACCTCTCACGAATCAGCCCTAAATGATCATGACGCACACACTGCCGTTCAGATTAATAACAAGATTTTTTATGTTTTTAAAAGAAGTCGCCTATGCTCAACAAGGCTGCATTTATTGGTTTAATAAATACAACAAAAAACAGTAATATTGTGTAATATTTAGGGCTGTCAAACGATTAATCGCATCAAAATAAAAGTTTGTTTTTAAATAATATATGTGTGTATATTATTTTCTATATATAAATACACACACATGCATGTATATATTTAAGAAATATTTGCATGTATATACTGTGTATATATATTTATATTATATATAATTTATATTATATAAAAATATTTTATATATAAATAACACATTTTTCTTAAATATATATATGCATGTGTGTGTATTTATATATAGAAAATAATTATACTCCACACACACACATATATTATGTAAACACAAACTTTTATTTTGGATGCGATTAATCGCGATTAATCGTTTGACAGCCCTAATAATATTATGACAATTTAAATGAATTTTCTTTTATGAATAGAAAGTTCTATTTCATTTAATTGAAATATAATATTTTGTCACATTATACATGTCTTCACTGTAACTTCTGATCAATTTAATGCATCCTCGCTGAATAAAAGTATTGATTTATTCCCCCCCCCCCCCCAGACCGCAATCAACTTTTGAACATAAATAATGTTACAAAAGATTCAATTTCAGATAAATACTGTTCTTCCAAACTTTCTATTCATCAAAGAATCCTGAAAAGAATTATACATATTATCAGAAATGTTTCTTGAGCATCAAATCCTCATATTAGAGTGATTTCTGAAGGGTCATGTGACTCTGAAGACTGGAGTAATGATGCTGAACATTCAGCTTTGATCACAGGAATAAATTACACTTTCAAGTATAATATAAATTGGGCTCTCATTACATTTTAAAGGCACAAATCTCACGTTTCTTCGGAGCAGCAACTATTAGATACAACTGCGACATCATGGAAGTGACATCATTTGGAGGCTTTTAAATCAATGACATCCTGAGAACAACATTTTCCGAACGATTTCCTGTTGAAAAATAAAATAAAGTGCCTTTTTAAAAAGGTAGAACCCTATTTGGTGGAAAGTGTCTGCTGAGCCTTTGTATTGATTCATCCGGGCATTGACTTTATTTAGGAAAAACTGCAGGCCGGCTTTAATTAGGAGGTGACAGAATATCGGCGCCCGTCGCTGGCGCTCTGATAATTGAGTGTGACTCGGCGTAGGGTGGATTCAGCTTCATCCCGAGCCGCTCGGATGAATGTGGCGCTGGACATCGCCGGAGGACACAAATAGATAAATGTACCGTATACAGCCATTGTTCACTGGTCACACTGTAATAAGCCGGACGCCCATGGGAGAGTGGATCTATTCCTCTGCCACTACACATATATCACCCACTAGCACACACTACCACTACACACTCCACTGTGAGCTGCAGCGTTTACACGCACAATAGACACGCGGCCAGAGCTAAAGACAAACGTAATGACGCTACCTTTTAAGACGCCTCATTTGGGCCGGATCACAGGACTGAGTCTCATGCAGAACTGGCAGTGAATCTCAGGAGTCACTGCAATGTGGCCGGTGTTATCGTGCACACACTGAATGCGGAAAACTACCAACAATAGGTGCTCATTAAATCATTCAAACTGGACAATTACGTTTAAGTGTGTATTTTCAAGTAATATGTAAAAAAAAAAAAAAAAAAAAACATTTTTTTTTAAATTTTTAGCAAAATGTATTTTATTTTATAAAAAAAAAAATTATATATATTTTCTTAGAAAGTATATATATTAAATATATATATATTTATATTTATATGTATGTATGTGTGTATATATATATATATATATATATATACACAAACAGAAAAAAATTATTTCACTGAATTTGCTAAAATGTTTTATATAATCTAAGACGGTGGATGTAGCAAATTAAATGTTGATAATAAATACGCTAAATACCGAAAACTACCAAAAAAAAAACAACAGCTCATTGTTAAATCATTCAGACCGATTTTATATTAACATTTTCATTACATTCATTTTAATATTTTGAAAAAATAAGTATTATTAAAAATGAAAAAGTAATTAATAATAAGTATTATAATATTTATATTTGTGAAACCATTTATTTAACCATTTTTTTAAAGTTTAATTGCTTATAATTTCTTATATAATAAGATTCTTATATAATAAGAAGGTCTGAAGGGGTTGTTTGTTCACCTTAGAGTGTATACACTCTAAGGGGAACAAACAACCCCTTCAGACCTTCTTTCACTGACCCTTTGTTAAAAAAAGAAACATTAAATGCACAATAGCAGATGATGTGAAGGAAGCACTGGTTATAGACACGAGTCCTGATCAGAATCGGTCACTTCTGAGGTTCAGACGCCGTCTCAGAGGTTTTGTGACGGAGCTCAAGCAGAAACGCAGGCCTTCAGAAGCCGAGCGTCTGGTTCTGACCTCTGAAACGCAGCGAGATTAAGCCCACGGTGAATCTACGGAGCACGAGATTATTAATACACGGCTTCCGCATACACACACCTCCTCCTCCACACGAGCAGCCGAGTCTCTCCTCACCCCTGAACTGCGGGAGCGCAGACACAAAGCCAGGAGACGCTCTGATGTTGAGCTCATGCATCTCATCGAGAGCTGCCAACACTCCCACTCCTGTGTGCGTGTGTGTGTGTGTGTGTGTGTGCACGTTTGGCACGGACGGGGAAATCGATACGCTCTTTTTCGGGTGCCTGCGAACGCTCCTTGGACGCGAATGCATGCTGATTTTACAGGGTTCATCGCTGATTTTGCTTGTCTTGTGTTTAAAACTCCTGTCAGGAGACATTGCAGTCATCATTAACAGGGAAAAACAGGAATCTGGAATCTGAAATCCTGGAACTGACTGACTTTTTTAATCATATACACGTGGTACAAACTAAATCCAAGGTATTTATTATATTTATTTATTAAACATGAGAACAAACAATTAAACACAAACATTTTTTTAAAGCCATTTTAAAAAGTTCATTAACTGACTGATTATTTTAATACCACATACACATGGTAAATCCAAGGTAATTAGTATATTTAATATACTTATTGGTTTATTTATTAAAGATAAGAACAAAAATAAAGGCATAAAATATGAAACAAACAAAATCATTAAAAAAATTATTAAATACATTTATTTGAAAACGATAAAAAAAAATTATTATGTTTTTATCTTGTTTTCTTATCATATACAGAGTGCTAATTCCAAGGTAATTATTATACTTACTTATTTATTAAAGATAAGGACAAACAATCATATATATACATTCTTGCACACATATATATATATATATTAGGGCTGTCAAACGATTAATCGTGATTAATCACATCCAAAATAAAAGTTTGTGTTTACATAATTTATGTGTGTGTGTACAGTGTATAATTATTTTCTATATATAAATACACACACATGCATATATATATTTAAGAAAATGTGTTATTTATATATAAAATATTTATATATAATATAAATTATATATAATATAAATATATATACACAGTATATACATGCAAATATTTCTTAAATATATACATGCATGTGTGTGTATTTATATATAGAAAATAATTATACACCGTACACACACATGTATTATATAAAAACAAACTTTTATTTTGGATGCGATTAATCGCGATTAATCATTTGACAGCCCTAATATATATATATATATATATACACATACACAAGTTTATGTTACGATTAATCACGATATCTACACAAAAAAGTGATGGTCTCTCCACAATAACCATGAATCTAATGCGCAACAATCACAACCAATCAGAAGCTGTTTAATGTTTTATGCATAGCAGGATTTGGGACCAATGAGATTCCAGAGTGGGCGGAGCTACACAACAGAAAGCCACAGGAACAGAATCCAAGTGAAGATGCATGAACTGAAATATGAAAACTCCTGTCTACATCGATTGAGAACCTCTTACAAAAGCCGCAAAAACAACAGTCTGTGATCTGTTTTATTCACACAAGTAATATTCTTATCAGATGGCTCAATTCTTTTGCACTTAATAAGGTAAAATCCATGATACGTCTGCCTATGAGCAGCACGAATCCTTTCAAAACATCTAGTAATTGAATCATGGGGCCCGACACACACGCACACACACACACACACAAAAACATGTTTGCTTGACCTTCGGATCTCCAGCTGAATAAATTTAGTTTGATTTTTCTCAGATCTTTCTCCCGCTTTCATGCTTTTTAAGATTCAGATATCTGCAGAGATAAACAAAGAGAAAGATGGCCATCCATCACTTTCAAAGCCTGTCGCGCTAAACTCAAACAAGGCTGCCCTCTGCTACGAATTACTAGCACGTCTCTCTCTGACGACTATTTAGAAGAACAAGAGCACAGTGATTTACAATGTGCAGGCCCTCTTAGCGTATTAGCTGTGCTTGAAGGGACGCGGACGCTATTGGAGAGTTTGTGCAGTGCGCATATTTCATGCACACTTATTAAAAGGTAAAAAGGCAGATGAAAAGCCACACAAAAATGGCATTAGCAATGCCGATTAGCGACTTTTGTAAAGTGACACATTAGCAAGTTAAAAGTAAACTTTCAAGCTAAATGTGCAAACGAGTTTATAATAAAACTGAGACTATTGGAGTACATTTTATGATGTCTTTCTACTTCAAAAAATCCTGTTTTCACAAACGGAGATGGAAAAAAAAAACAAGATGGAAGGAAAGATTTACGGATTTCAATGTTTTGCGAAGGAACGCAAACGTTTTTGCGAGGGAACACAAAAGCATTGAAATATATATTTTTTCTAAATTGCATGATTAATTCAACATGTAACTTGCAGTTTCTTTGTAATTCTTTGTGAAATTTGCATGCAATTTTCAAGTGAAAATTCTTTTACACCATTTTTTTTTTTTCAGTGTAGCGGAAAATTGTTCGGGAAACTCAATTTTGTTGTCTTTAAGTACCGGCACTTTATCTAAATGCTAAGGTTATTGTCTTCGAGAATGGAAATGTTTTTCCTTTGCGTTTTTCATGTACAGACGGCAACGTTTTTGTCAAACATATCCGCAAAAATGCCTAAAAACGCTGCATTATGCAGCCAGGCCAGTAGATGGCGATGTCACTTTGTAAAGAAACTACAAGCCTATAGACTGAACACGTAATACATTGACAAATTCACGCTTTCGTAGTTTACAAAGACTATAACGCTATCGTTTTCGAAAAACGTGCACTTTGAAAACCGCTCAAAAGTTCGCATTTCCAGGCCCCAAAAAAGCAGTTAAACGGACAGCCAAAGTTTTCTGATTTTAGTCGTGCAAACAATTTTCCCATTATACCCAAAGCGAGAGACGTGTCCGAGTGGAGGAGCCGTTCTAATACCGCATTCATGTTTTATCCCATGCATCTCCTCTCGTTGGTTTAGTCGACTGTAATCCGCCCGCGCAGGCTACACCCTTCTGTTTGTCGACATTATCGCCTCCCCAATCACACGCTGAATAGGCAGGGGGAAGATAACGTGCAATTCATCTCCTCATTCATTCATTCACGCTGTCTGTGATTCAACCCCTTCCCCTCCTGCTCCATCCCGTCCCCAATGGGCAGATAAAACGTCCATGTAAGAGCTGCAGCCATTGCCGAAACAAGGTCAGAATACAGAGGATGTAATGGAGCTAATAAAAGGAGATCGCAAGGTGATATTAGTCTCGGTAATCTCGGCGGCGGGATTTCATTCCCTTCAAATCCCCACTTACGTGACAAAACATCGAGTATGGCTTCATGCCTCATTTATGAGCAAAATGGGAGAATACGAAAACTTCAAAACGCAAAGGAGGCCTCTAGGAAAACAAACAAATAAGATGACCGCCTCCGTCCTGGCACAAAGTAATCTGGGCTCGCAATATTGGCAGGTTGTTGTTTTTCCCCCCGCCAGAGGCAGTATTACTTTTAAAATGGATTACTTGTGCATACAGTACAATAAACACAAGTTGATCTCAATTTATCTAACTTTCCAATTATGTCCTCAATGGCAGGGGCTAAAAAGCAGAAAAGCAGCACAAAAAAACATGTTGTCGGCCAGAGGTGATGCATCATATCCGAACACAAACCAATTCAATCAGCATCTTCAGGTGGCATCTCAATGCTGCAATTAAATCAGAGATAATGATGTTATCAGCCCGAGGACAGTCGGCGTCCTGGAGGCCTTGTATTTACACGTCAAAATGTCATATCGCATGAGGGCAGGGTCGGGGGATGTTCTGCACATAGCAAATCATCTTTCCCTCTCGCTTGAAGAGACAGAGAGAGTGAACTCCTTCGCACTCGCTCTAGCTCTTTTACGCCCCGCTGACGCAGAATCCATCGCATCCCTGACTCAGTCGTGTAGAACGCGTCCTCGTTCACTCGAAGAACACAGCACAGCTATAATTACAGAGTGCCATAACCGAAATGCCATGCAGGAGTGATCAATGGTTTTTTTTTACTACCTTTAACTCTTTGTGCTTAAAACAAAACCTGAAATCATATTCAGTAGGACAGCAATAGGGAAAATGTGCTTAATTGTCATTACAATGATGCCACAAAACCTAAAAAAATAAGCTTTTGTTTATGCAATTTTTCCATTCAGTTTTTTTTGGTGAATGCAACTTTGTGAGATTTTTCCATTGAAAGTGTTTGAATTTAAATGGATGCAAATGGAAAAACGGTACTTGAGTGATATCACTCACGCTAATTCAGCACTGACTTGAACAAAAAGAGATGTGATTTTTATTGAAAAACAGATCCGCGTTTCAGGAACGTAATGAGTTTCCAACAGAGCTTAATCACATGTTGACATTTGTGCTAGTTAGAGGCTATAGCGCTCCCTGTTTCTCTGCTGTCAAACCATTTTGTCATTCCTAATTAAGGGAGCATGGCTTGCATTGACAGGCAGGTATTTACTCGTGTTTAACCCCATCTACACTTGACTGACTGTTTCATAACTACAAGGCCCCTCTGTCCACACACATACAAATGCTGCTCCGGCTCCCAGAGGCCCATGTTTTCATGCTTGCATTACAAACAATTACACACATCCATCAGCCCTCAAACATTCCCACCCCCACCAGCGTATCTTGTCCTTCCCTCCTCCTCCTCCTCCATCCCCGTTCTCCACCGTCAGCTGGGAATCTACCCCCGATCCTAACAGATGTCCCCTGATTTGGGTGAAATGACAACAAAAGGCCAGGCTCTGAAAGCCATGGCTTTCCCATCTTGCCCCGAGCTTTCTGCTCTCATACAAAGGCCAGCGGATTAGCAGCTTTTAGCACATGAAAAAGCCCCTCATCCTGAAAACTGTCCCCTTAACTGGGCCCTGAAGTTTCTATAGGGTCACTATAAACCCCTTCAGCTCTACTTGGTCCCAAACAAATCCTGCCGAACCAACACTCTGTCTTTGCCCCGGCAAATTCAATCACCCCAGGCCTCAACAAGCAAGGCCCCTGATAACAATTTTAAACTAGCACATATCCCTAAACTAGAAGCATTTCATTTGGCAAATGGGACATTCAAGAGGACTCTACTTTGCATTCACAGTCTTTATTGTTCTGGCTCCCCTTAATGACTTTGTTGTTCATTTGGAGTCGCCCTACAGAAAGGTCACACGCACTCCAAGCCTATCAAATAAGGATCCAACCCTTCAATCTGGTTCACTGGGGTCTGTAAACTATCAAGCCAAAGTGGAGAATAAGCAGACCAATCACAGATGGCATCTTGACCTCCAGCCATGGATAACAGGGTGGGGACCGTCTCCACAACCCTCGTAGGGGTCATAACTCAGATTGAAGCAAAGGTGGGGCGTGTTAATGACAGATCTGCATTGTCTAAACTCCCCCGGGGATGGGCGAGATGCCCATCAACCTGGAGTGCCAGCTGGCCATCATACTTAAAGAGCAGAAAGCAGAAAAATCATGATGGCGGGGACAACAAGTGCCCTCAATGAATCAGCTAAACATATCGAGGCCGGTGGGAGGGGTAGAGGTTGGGTGGCGGGTATGTAATGCCCTCCTACTGTAATGAACGCATTATCACAGTGGCATCAGAGCTAGCGGAGCATATCATTGGTTTGAAATCCAGTCTTGCGGTGAGGGGTTTAAGCTTAGGCCTTGCTAGGGTTCGTGGGGAGAAGGTAGTAGCTCTTGGCTTTATCAGCACCGCTGCAGTACTGAGTGCCCAGAGACCGGACGATCAGTCCTGCAGCGTCACGTAGGCAACTGGCCAACCGTGAGATGAAATTAAACTTTGGGGCGAGATGGATCAATCCCGTCAGCAGGGGTGGGTTGCTTGGCGTCTTATCTTGGATTCGCCGTTAACCTGTTGGACTGAATGGGCAACATAGGCCAGAGAGTTAATATAATTTACCAGTAGAGGCCATTCCTCATTTTCAACAAGGCCTGTCACGGACAATATTGCGATTTTCTCTAGGAACACGTCTGAACAAGTGCTGGATAATTCCACCAGACTGACCGCTTGTCCCTCAGGTCGTGGAGGAAAGCTGCAAAACCTAGCAGAACGAGGAGGCCACGGCTCCTTCTGCCCGGCCGCGCGTGTGGACGCAAGCTACGGACACATTAAGACCAGAAGAGCTCATTTCAAAGACACGGCCCTCGCTCTTTTATAACCACCAGACAAATTGCACCCACCGTGAGCTGAAGAGCACCGATTTAGCACTCGGGACAAATTAAGAGGAATAAACACAATTAGCTGGCAGAGCTTAGGCGAACATCTCTCCTCCCCTCCCTTTTCTGCTGATAATGTGAGGAGCTGCAGCACAGCTGCCATTACCGCCACCACTGCATCTGCCATTCAAAACCCAAGCTGATAATTGCACTGCTCTCACTGATACACAAACTCGCCTAATTTTATCTTCGACTACGATCACATTGGCACACAAGGGCTACAATAACCACAGTGAGAGGGAGCTTTTTGTATAATTGTGTTTTTGATATTTCTACCACTCCATTAGCATTTCCTGCACTATGGCGCCAATGAATACAAGGCTGTGTGCAACTCTGTTCTATCAAACGACCATTTATGTATTTTAGGAAGTGATATAAGACACCTTACAAGGTCTCTAATGCAAAAAAATGAAAGAGAGATGCTGCTCATTTGAAGCACGACACACACTTTATATTTAGCATCATTAGCTACTCTGGCTCATGTAAACAAGAGGCTATCTCTGTAATGCACGCAAATGCAAGAGTGCTGCCCTTTTCTTTTCTCTAAAGTCAGGAGAATATTTATTTTGGCATAGCGTGTCCAGAATCTCTCTGAGGCGTTGTCCTTTGATCCCTATTTAAAATTGGGGAAAAGGTTACCGCGATAAGAGTAGGAAAACACACACCCACGAAAAAAAAGACGACACCAGAAGGAATAACTTTGCAGAAATGAATTTCAAAACCTTGGGGAAGACACCTTACAAAAGACATTTCACCAGAACTCATATCCACAGCTCAATTCAATTAACTTTTCGTCCAAAGGTGACACAGAGCGCACACGGGAAATCAAAGTTAGTTCGCCAAACGAAGTTTTTACATCCTCTGAAAAATGTCTTCATTCTGACACAACCAGTCTTCATTGTTTTCTTGTGCGTTATTGTTTAGCCACAAAAGAAAAATGAGCCAAACTACAGGTCTATAGACCGCGGTCACGGCTAACGGCTTCTGTTTGCTTGCATTCCTACGCATTTGTCTTAACATCTCTCAAGATCTGACAGTGATCAGCGGTGATAAATTGTCCAATTATAGTGACATTTAGAATCTACAACATCCTTGCGAGTTTGCAAGTTGCAGCAAAGAACAAAGCCAGATTTTGACTGTGAAAACAAACACCTTTTTTGCCATTAATGCTCAAAACTAAGCTGGTACACATTTCATGAAAGGATCGACGAAGGCCGTCCTTTTCGAGGAGTTCCTAGAGTAGATCTTTGCCATCAAAGTTACAGGATGAGACATCAACAAAGTCTGAATATAAATTTCTTTTAGATCAAAGCAAACTGTTAAGCCAAAGTTTTCCCAAAAGCAAAACCACTTCAGTCCAGACTCATTCTGATACGGGGCCCCTGAAGTCCCATAACAGTGATTAATGAGGCCCGTATTATCTGTGACTAAATTAATCAAGCCAATACCTGCACTATGCTTTCAGTCAGTCTCGCTAAAACCTTCACTGTATGAACACATGTAGTGCTTCAAATGAAAGTAAACATTAAACATTATAACTTTGATAGTCTGTAGGCCATGGCACAACTGGTCTGAAAAAGAGCATAACTTACAAAAAAGCATTAAAATGCCATGAAAATGCGAGAACAACTCTTGATGAATAGAGTGAACATTATCTGCAATAATTACTTCCAAAATGCACAATCTCCAAAAAAAAAAGTGTAATAAATAATTGTATACTCCAGATTTCCACATTATGGGGTCGAATTGACATTTCAACACAATTAAAAAAATGACAATAAAACAAATCTAAACTGCCAAAAGTGACCAGCCACAATGTGCATTTCATTGCATGCATTTTTCATTATTGTTTTATATTTGGGGTATCAGAGACTCCAAACAGAAGTAATGCAACATTTCAAAAGTCCTCTATGAAAAATTTGTTTATGATCACTCCTCGAAGAGGAAAAGTCATGAAGTTCTGAAGCTATTGAAAGGGTACTGGGGGTCTCAAAGATCCCAAACTGAACATGAAGGAAATAAAGCAGCCTAATAATCCATCTGAAAACTGTTCGACTCAAAACCTGCCCATAATGCATAAAAACAAGACATTCCGATATACACAAAGTGATACAAAATCGTTAAATAGTTATATTTAGTGTATAGAAACGGTCTAAAAATTGGAGAAAAGTATACATGAATGATTTTACGGATTAAAATGACCATAGAAAATCATGTTTACTTACAATAGTTCCAAGCACGTCCACGTAACTTTAGTTCGGATCGATGCAGATGCGGTAAGACCATATAATTCCTCTTAAAAGCGTCCTATGTTGCATCCATGTAAAAACAGAGATGGGGTCCGAATAACTCCTTGGATACGCGAAGTTTTCAACGGGAGAAAACAGTTATCCGTGCCATGTCGACGGCGTCCGTGCGTAAACTCTCCAAAAGCGCACGAAACTCTACACGCGCTTTTAAAAAGAGCTTTAAATGTTGGTCGATTGTCGGTCCACCGCGTCCCAGAGCTGAATCAGATTCTTTTCTTCTTTTTCAGGTCCGGGACTTCGACTGGGGGTAGGGGCAGTTTGGTAGGGGTTTCTTTTGCCCCCCCTTTTCTCCCGCTCGCTCACCCTCCCCAAAACAGCGCAGGAGGGGGAGGCCTCTGCGCGCTCACGACACCGTGAATGAGCGCGCGCAGATGAACTATCTGTCATTTGAAACCCTTGCTAAAACCATCCCACCTCCAAAATAAGAAGTCGGGAGGGAATAAATTGACCCTAATCAGATTCATTTTCTCTATAATAGCCAATTTGTACATATTTACCCCCTATGAAAAGAATGTTCTTGCATAGAAACCAGAGTCAACACTTGTGTTTGGAGAAAACAACAGATGACTATAATTAGCTATACATGTTTCTATATAAAACAAACGTTAGTGTTTAAAATATCCCTTTCCTAAACTCGTTTAGAAACTATAATAACTGTCACAGTTTTAACTAAATTAAAACTACTGAAAGAAATCAAGAAATCACACTTAAATTTTACCCAACCCTAAATGAGTGAAACAGAAAAACCCAAAGGTAGTTGTTATGTGCACTGTATTCAAATAAAGCTCTGTGTTTTGGGCTAAGAAGTTACTAAAAAAAATACATCACTGGGTGTTTATCAGAGACATTCACAATACATATTGTGTTGAAACACCGCAAGTTAAAGGCCTGCACCAATAACAGCACTGAACAATGAACAAAGGCCTAGCACAATAACTCATCCTTTACAGAGAAGCCCTGGAGTATTGTTTACACGCATTTTTCTCTTTATTTAAGGGCCACGGTGATCTGTGCCATCATAAAGGGCCGAGACCCAATCAGCAGGAACGCCACGTAAAGCGCTGCTGTGATTTTATGTTGATTTCCCTCATGTTTCTTACTCACACTTGCCTAGTTTAATCAGGCTTATAAATCGAACGCTACAGAGCGTCCCGCGTTCTCCTGGTGGCGGAAAGCTTAGCATGGTAAATTTCAGCGGGCTGAAGAGCCATCTGAGGATGCTGGGGGAAATGATAAAGATCACTTACCGCTCGACATAGCCAATCCATAAGACCATAATGAGCATTGTATGCTGGAAATAAGTGTGTGGGTTTGGAACGTCTATGTTGTGTAGAACTAGATAAAGCAGCCAATTCATATTTTTATATTGTTATTGAATGGCTTACTACTCTTTTAGAGGTAGATGCATAATTAGGTCAAAATTTGGTGCATTAAAACTAAGCAATTAGAGAAGGACCTGCTAAATATAGCTTCATTATAGCTACAATATTATATTTTTCAAAAGGTAAACACTTGAATAACTGGTTTCAGCAACCAAGCAAAGCAATACACAAAGCTTAATCGAATTTAACATGTGCGAAGCTAATAAACAAGCAATATTAACTCACAAAAGCACTGTTTAGTGTAATAATTTTGAATAGCTTCCATGAGTAGCTTCAGGGCACATACGATTGCAGTGCATTTAATGGCTGTTTTTCTGAGGCATGGGAATGCTGAACTTTGAAGCTGCTTTGAAAAAAAACTTGCCTTTCTGAGGTGCTTTCAAAACTTTGGGCGTGTTTGACAGAGGAGGCTCGCTCGCCAAGTTTTGGGGGAAAACACATCAATTGTAGGGGGCCTCGTACAGAGCCTTGGGGGACCTCCTTTCAACGTACTACAGAAATGCAGTCTCTCCATTGCTAGAAAATGCATCATCTTTTATCTTTAGATCCACTGTGTGAAGAACATGCTTCTGTATACACAGCCCTTCGCGCGCGTGTGTGTGTGTGTATTTGTCTACTGAAAGTGAACTGATCCATAGCAGGAAGGAAAGCAGACTGACAGCTATTAGAGTGCAACTGCACTGTCTTATCTGCTGTCTGATAGGAATCTACAAAGTCCCACTGCAGAGATTATGAATTCATTACAGGCAGTCCGCACACACACAAAAGGGGTCTATATATTCACAGTGAAAGGAGAGGTCATTGCGATCGGTATCATAAATATTAAAGTGACTGTCTTGTTGCTTTTGAACGAAGAAGAATATGACTGTTTTTCAAAAGATGCAAAGGTGAGGTCACTCTTCCCTCACAGGGAGAGCAGGTTCAAATGCTAAAATGACTAGAGATGTACTGTGCTTTCTGCAGTTAACGGTCAGTGGAACAGGGGGGAGTGTCCAAAAAAAATGAAATTTGACACTCGTGGATGCCACAGGCTGCCTGCGGTCCGTTGCTCTGTAGGATAACAGCAGAATGACTTTTAAAAGGCAAAAGCATTTTTCAAAACTAAAAGCGAAAAGCAAACAACAGTCATATTATGAGGAGTAGAACCGTTGAGACAGTGGATTTCAGATGAAGCCAAAGAGATTTAGAAATAGTTTACCTAAAAATATAAACGTAAAATATACGTTTCAAAGCCAGACGAGTTTCTATCTTCAGGGAACACAAAAGGAATTTATAGCAGATTGTTTTTCCTTTTTTCCATTAGAAAAAAAAAAAAAAAAAAAACATACACTGACTGTATTCATCTTTTGAAAGGAAATATAAAGTATTAATTACTCTAAATCGCATGCACTATATTCCTTCAAGAGCTTGGGGACAGAGCAAAATCATTTATAATTGAATGTAGAAGTATGAAATATAACATGTTATTATTAAAATCTCTCAGCTCTCAAATTTAATTTGCATATTCAAATGAGTGTAATCAACCACAATTGGTGTCAAATGTTGGTGCAACATGTTCCTGTGGAATATTTGAATGTGCACAAATATGGTTATCAGATAATGTGACTTGAAATATAGTGCACAAGTCATTTATGGACTACACTTATTTGACACTTTCTGGAATTTGACTGGCTTTGATCACTGTATGCGTTATTATATCATTATTATTAATAATACAAACAAGAAAATGTATTTAGTTATAATAAGTAAAAAAAATGAAGGCATGTATTCACTAAATACATAGTATTCACTAAAACAAACAGAGGAGAAAAACGATGGAGGCCCTCGCTCGCCACGTTTTAGGGGGGAAACTCATCAATTGTAGGGGGCCTCATACAGAGCCTTGGGGGACCTCCTTTTAACACGCTACAGAAATGGGGTCGCTCCATTGCATATTCAAATGAGTGTAATCAACCACAATTGGTGTCAAATGTTGGTGCAACATGTTCCTGTGGAATATTTAAATGTGCACAAATATGGTTGTCAGATCATGTGACTTGAAATATAGTGCACAAGTCATTTATGGACTACACTTATTTAGCACTTTCTGGAATTTGACTGGCTTTGATCACTGTATGCGTTTGTTGTACATAAGCAGCTTGAACATTCTGCTGAATATCTTGTTTTGTGTTTTACAGAAGAAAAAAAGACATTTGGGTTTTGAACGACATGAGGGTGAGTAAATTATGAAAGGATTTCCATTTACTAAAACACGTGAGGAGAGAAGTCAGGCTACAGAAAGACAGTAACGGAAAGAAAGGGGATCTCAGGAGTGAGGGAGATGTGTGTGTGTGTGTGTGTTCAGTGAGCTGTAAAGGATGGCAGGTTGCCTCTGCTCTGTGCCGTGGATGTGTTGGCCTTATTTGGAGTCAGAGACTCTCTGGTTGTTTACCCAGCAGGTCAGAGGGCCGCTACACCGCAGCACTGCAGTGCAAACACTCCGCCTGCCTCCGAGAGGAACTCATCAGCACATATCTGCTCCAGCCTGACACACACACACACACTATATCACAAGATTTATCTCATACAAACACTTAGGCTGTAAAGGCTAGGTGATATAGCTAATAATATCTTACCAAAGAGACCCTGTTGCAAAATAGATTCAAAAGGACTAATACAAGCAGCAAAAAAAAAAAAAAAAAAAAAAAAAAAACAAACATTTTAAGGCCCGTTCACACCAAGAATGATAGATAACTATAACGATATCGTTCTGTTTATTATAATCTTTCTTACACTGCAGTTTTGTGGTCTGTGATCTGAAAGCAGGATGGATTCTGATTGGCTGTCAATATTTTTATCATTCATCAGCAGGAAAACAAACACTGAAAGTGATTCTTATGTTATTGTTATAGTTGCGATGTGGACTCGCTATTCTTTCACATTTAGAACGATATTTTGATCGTTATAGTTATCGTTCTTGGTGTGAATGGGCCCTTACACAGTATTAAATTAACAAATGTTTATAATAAGTGATACTTTTTTAAATAATATTTAAAAATAATAATGGTAATAGTGATAAAATAACAATAAAAATATTATTATTATTGTTGTTTTAACAGGAAAATGTCTTTAAGTTAAAATAAGTAAAAAAATTAAATAAAGGCATGTTTTGCACACTATTTACTAATACAAATAAAGGAGAAAAACGAAAAATGTAAGCCCTCAATCACCACGTATTTTGGGGGAAAACACATCAATTGCAGGGGGCCTCGTACAGAGCCTTGGGGGACCTCCTTTTAACATGCTACAGAAATGCAGTCTCTCCATTGCCAGGAAATGCATCAGCTTTTATCTTCAGATCCACTGTGCGAAGAACACACTTCTGAATACACAGCCTCTCGTGTGTGTGTGTGTGTCTATTTGTCTCCTGAATGTGAACTGATCCATAGCAGGAAGGAAAGCAGACAGACAGCTATTAGTCTTATCTGCTGTCTGATAGGAATCTACAAAGACCATGTTTTATACAGTTTACAACAAATATTCAGAATGATTAGTAATAATAATAAAAAAACAACAATAAAAATAATTAAATATAATTAATAAGGAAAATTCATCGTGGAAATGTCACAAATGTCCGAATGCACGCTTCTTAAAGGGTAAAATTTCTTGCAATAACCACAATGTTGGTTGATTGTAGATTTCTACCAACAAAACAAACACACTCTGTCCATCTCTTCTCTATTGCAGCTTGTGTTGGTGTGTTTGTGACACAGAGTCTGTCCTGTGAACACAATGGAGGGCCAAACCAAACAGGCCCCGTGTTGCAGAGGCTCCCACGCCTGCAGGATTTGCCCACAATGCACTGTGCCCTGGAGCGACTCTAACTCAGTCTGGCACGGCAGATCTCCAGCATTCAGACCCGGATCAGACCTGCGACACACTTCAGCCCGGATAGCAATAGAGCTCACGGCACATCCACACCCATTCCAGCTTCACTGCAAAAATACTCACAAATAAAGTCACGAAGAACCCCCGAAGCGTGTCAAGTTCATTGCAATAATCAACATGTTGGTAAAATAGTCATGTTAAATACCACCAAAAATAATCAGAGCACTGATAATTGGTGGTGTTTAAAATTGGTAGACGTGACAGAGAGAAGCGACCTAATGTGTGTAGTAAAGATTAATCGCTTTGGTTAATTGTGATCCTGGCTGACGGAGAGCAGCAGAAACAAGACCCAAGCGGACGCGGTTCTCGTGTTCAATGAGCACGCATACAGATAACCGCTGTTTACCGGCGGCGAGGGGAAGATGTGGAGGGTAATAAAGCAGAAATGAGCTCTTTACCCGTATCTCAGCTCTACAGCGGTACGGCATGCAATATTCAGCCGATCGCATATAGCCTGTGGCGATGAGTCCAGATGTGCTGACCTTCTCTGCTATCCACTTGTTGAGAAGAAACGGGCACCGGCCGCAAATAATCTGAGCAAACGCCCTCAAACTCAAGAGCCTCGTATCTTTGACAGACGGTCAATGACAGCACACAAGCAGCACATACACAAGCAACACATCACTGAAACAAAATGAGAAATAACACACACAAACTAAGCACTTAATGTTTTTTTTGTGTGTGTGTGTACCAAAAACAAACAGATATTCCCAATAACTACCTTTATGAACAAAAGGAAGGCGGAAAAAAAAGAAATGTTGCCTCAAAGCGTTCATAAATATACATTAAATCATATAATATCACATTAGGATGCACACTAAGCCTGTAATGATGTGATCAAACAGGAAAAAGCACGTCAATAATGATAGATGACAGCCTAGATGATGTGATTAAAAAATAAAACACAAAGGAATTAGCACTCTTAAAATTATATAAGCTTATGTTAAACCTAAATGAACCATAAATCCACTCTAAAACTAGCTTATTTTTCTTTACAATAACAGAAGGTTAATATGATCAGATGGTGTTCGAGCTCATGAAGGTTTTTACCTCTCTGCTGTTTTAATATTCCTTCTGCCTCATTCTTCGGCTGGTTTTAGTGGCGTTTTCTTCGGCAGCCTCGGTTGCTCCTTGAGTAAAAGAGGAGAAGGAAAGAGAGGAGAAAGAATGTTCAACGAAATGACACTTTTTGCTAGTTTAACAAAAACACAACATTTTGAGTTCCTGTTGCGATGCAATGCAATTATGTTGCATTATGATTTGCAGACACATTTTACAATGCAAAACATACCAAATCGAGCGTCCTCGTCTTTTAAACGTTCAACGAAACGCCACTTTCGCTAGTTTAATGCAAACAAAACAGTAACGGGACTTTTGAGCTCCTGTTGTGAAGCAAAGTATACTTGTGTTGCATTACGAATGCAGGAACATTTTACAACGCAAACACACAAAATCAAGCATCCTCGCATTGTAAACGTTTAACTAATTGCCACTTTTGCTAATTTATCGCAAACACAACATTCTGAGTTACTGTTACGATGCAATGCATTACGTTGCATTATGACTTGCAGACACCAAATGGAGTATCCTCGCCTTTTAAACGTTCAACTAAACGGCACTTTCGTTAGTTTATCGCAAACAAAACAGTAACTGGACTTTTGAGCTTCTGTTGCGATGCAATTCATACTTGCGTTGTATTACGAATGCAGGCACATTTTAAAACACAAAACACACAAAAACAAGCATCCTCACACTGAAAACGTTTACCGAAATGCCACTTTCGCTAATTTATCGCAAACACAACATTTCCTGTTGCGATGCAATGCATTATGTTGCATTATGACTTGCAGACACATTTTATAATGCAAAACATACCAAATCGAGCGTCCTCATCTTTTAAACGTTCAACGAAACGCCACTTTCGCTAGTTTAACGCAAACAAAACAGTAATGGGACTTTTGAGCTCCTGTTGTGAAGCAAAGTATACTTGTGTTGCATTACGAATGCAGGCACATTTTACAACGCAAACACACAAAATCAAGCATCCTCGTATTGTAAACGTTTAATGAAATGCCACTTTCGCTAATTTATCGCAAACACAACATTCTGAGTTCCTGTTATGATGCAATGCATTATGTTGCATTATGACTTGCAGACACATTTTATAATGCAAAAACACACCAAAACGAGCATCCTCGCCTTTTAAACGTTCAACAAAACGCCAATTACGTTAGTTTATCGCAAACAAAACAGTAAAGGGACTTTTGAGCTTCTGTTGCGATGCAATTCATACTTGTGTCGTATTACGAATGCAGGCACATTTTAAAACGCAAAACACACAAAATCAAGCATCCTCGCATTGTAAACGTTTAATGAAATGCCACTTTCGCTAATTTATCGCAAACACAACATTCTGTGTTCCTGTTATGATGCAATGCATTATGTTGCATTATAACTTGCAGACACATTTTATAATGCAAAAACACACCAAAACGAGCATCCTCGCCTTTTAAACGTTCAACAAAACGCCAATTACGTTAGTTTATCGCAAACAAAAAAATAAAGGGACTTTTGAGCTCCTGTTGCGATACAATTCATACTTGTGTCGTATTACGAATGCAGGCACATTTTAAATTGCAAAACACACAAAATCAAGCATCCTCGCATTGAAAACATTTACCGAAATTCCACTTTCGCTAATTTATCGCAAACACAACATTTCCTGTTGCGATGCAATGCATTATGTTGCATTATGACTTGCAGACACATTTTATAATGCAAAAACACACCAAAATGAGCATCCTCGTCTTTTAAACGTTCAATTAAAAGCCACTTTCGTTAGTTTATCGCAAACAAAACAGTAACTAGAGTTTTGAGCTCCTGTTGCGATGCAGTGCATTATGTCACATTATGACTTGGACACATTTTACAATGCAAAAACACACCAAGTTAAGTCTTCATCGCCTTGTTGTATGTTCAACGAAACAACACCATTTTCACCAGTTTATCGCTTCCTCACCGTTTAAAAGGTTTTGTGCTCTTGTTGCGCTGCCGGAAACGAGTTTTATTCCTCCCTTTATCTTTGTGCTCATCCCTCTCCCTGCCTCATAGACAAGCCTCAGCCTCCTCTTGGGACACGGTTTCCACGACAACCGGCCAGCCAGCGGGCGGACATGATTCCTCGTCCTGACGGGACGCTTTAATTCGAGACTACCCAATCATAACCGCTGAGTGCCGAGAGAGGTCCCACAAGGCAGGGAGGGAGGGCCGTGTGACGCCCTCTCAGCTTTCGCTGCTAAAGCGAGCGGGAGTTTGTGTAATGTACGACATTTATTCAGCACACACATCGCAGACACTCCCTCCGTCAGACGCTTCATTAATCAGGCTGAATATAGCGTAGCTGTGAGCTAGCACTAGCGCTACCCCACCAGGGGACGCGACAGTACATTAGCCTCAATGTTAAGAGAGGGTGTGTGATAAATCCAAGCGCGCGCTCGCGATGGGAACGGGGTGGTGCACTTGAGCGCACACTAACAAGAGTCTAAATGTAGCTGGTTTTCTCAGGCGCTGGTCAGCGACAGATGGCGGAGCATCATGGTGCAGGGCTAACTGGGAGAGGGTGGATGCGTGATGACACACACTCACTCTTTCAGAAGCACAGGAGCATCCTCACACACCTCACACACTGGGAGTACACTAATCTAGCAAACTCAGGAGCGCTTCTCTTCATGCATTGTAAAAGTTTTCTTAATACGCACAGAAACATGATTTATATTTGATTGGAAGCTTATTAGTTAATAATAATAATAATGCATTATAAAGTTATTCATAATATGCACTGAAATTGTTATTTTAAACAAATGACTGTAAGCGACTAAAAGTTAATAATAATAATAATAATAATAATGATGATGATGATTCATTATATAAAGTTATTCATAATAAACACTGAAACATGCTTTATTTTTAATAAATGATTGTAAGATAATACAAGTTATTAATAATAATGATAATAATAATGCATTCAAGTTATTGATAATACACACTGAAATATGTTTTATTTTTTAATAAATGATTGTAAGATAATAAAAGTTAATAATAATGCATCATAAAGCTATTCTTAATTTACACTGAAACATTTTATTTTTTAATAAATGACTAAGCTAATACAATTTAATAATAATAATAATAATAATATTTATTACAATAATAATTATGCATCATAAAAAAAGTTTTATCTTTTAATAAATGATTGAAACCTAATAATAATAATCCCCATCGTCATCATTATCATCATCGAATATTGATCATGTGTTTTATTGCTTTAAATTCTCTGATGCCCTAATCATGAACATGACCTGCTTATAGCCTTTTTTGTCCCATAAATAAATAAAAAAATATATACATTATAATATAAAAATATATATAATTGTTTTGTATGAAAATAAGAATATATTTTCCACATATTTGCAACATATATCATGACAATTAAGAACATTTACACCCAAAATCTAATTGATCAATAAAAGTAATTAAATTGTAACAAACTTTGGTAAAGTAAGTTATGGTAGTGTTTGTGGTATCAAATTTAATTTAGGTTGTGTCATTTTTTGCATCAAGGAAAGAGAGGGTAATTGTTGGAACAAAAATATCAACGCAAAATAATAATTAATTTGTATATGTATTTGTTTTGATAATCAATTATAAAGAATATGCATTGATTTATTGAACAGCATTGATGTGCATGTGATTGTGTGAGTGTGTAACATCAGCAGATCTGCAGTAATCGAGCCGATCCCAGAGCTCACGCCACAATCATTCAGTTAGAGGAAAAATAGATCCACGCACCAAAGTCAGACACAAAACGTAAGGCTAGTGTTTCTTCATCAGCGCTCCCTGAGGAAACTTCACACACACCACCTCGCTCATGTCAGCTCACACCACAGTAATCTCACATGTGACTCTCACAAGAGATTTAAAAGTCAGCGAAACATTTCTACTTTTACAATGTTAATTAATTCTATATCTTTAAATTCTAGGAGAAACATCTGAGACAAAGTTGAAACTAAAATGAAACAACTGATGACTCTGATTGATGATATTATTATTAGGCCAATTTAGCCACTACCTAAATAAAATAAGTAAACAAAAATAAATAAATAAAATATTTATTAGCAATTAATTTAGTTAAAGTACATATTAAATATTTCAATATATAAACATTAAATCGTTTATAAATGTTCATATTATATTCAATAATTAATATTAAATATTAAAATTATTACAAGTAATACACAACATTAACACAATTAATATATGTAATTATTATTAGTATTATAACTCAAATTAATAAATATTTATCAATTAATTTTACACTAAATATTTATATGTATTTTTTAATATCATATTTTAATATTCTATGTATTAACCATATATTAATATTTAAATTATTACAATTAATATGCAACACATTCATATAATTAGTATATGTAATTTTTTTATTATTATTAGTTCAATTTAACCAATAAGTAACAAAATTAAATAAATAAATATTTGTTATCAATTCATTTTGTAATATAGTAATATTAAATTATATATTATTAACACATTAATGTTAAATATTATTACAAATAATATAAAACACCAATATTATTTATAATTATTAATGTTATTATTATTATAATTAAAAAGTAACCCTTACATTAGGCTCTACCTCAAAATGTTTAAAAGCACTTTCGAGTCCTGGACATGTTCTTGTGAACTCCGTGACATTTGACGGATTCACTCCCTCGTGTCTCATTTTCTCCGGGAATAAATCTCCCCATCCCAAGCCATTCCGACTCAAGTTTTATTAGTGGGCCTGTTTTGGACAGATAAGTGCCACTGTTATCCTTTTAAAATAGCCAGCTTTTCCATAACCCGCAAAATAATAATGACAGCGCGGCCTGCCAAATGAAAAGAGCTAGCGCTGTTCTTGTTGCAGTCGCTGTTGATCTGGGCCAATCTGGACGGGACGGACAGATGTACTCAATAACACCGTGACCCCAAACGTTGCAATGATCCAACCCTGGAATCCCCAGAATAAATTAATTGTTTTGAGTTTTTTAATCAAAGTAATCTTATTGCCCTTCGCTGACATTGTGACATTTGGACCGGCGCTCGTCGCAGATGTGTCCCAGCCGGAGGAATGGACACATCGGATTAATTACGATAAATCAGTCGGCCCACACCTGTTTACGACCGGCCAAAAGCCTCATCGCTCATGTTCTGCAACTCTGGAGAGCGTTTCAGTGGCGCTCGTGCTGTTTTCTGCGTGCATGGATGGACGACATCTTGATTTTCTGGGTGTTTGCTTCAAATAGGTCATATTATGCCCTTTTACAAAGTACTAGAACAGGTTTTCCTGCTTGAATGTTGATTATTCTCCTCAAATTCTCCAGTGTTGCAGCTCCTCTCTTCCCAGTCTGTCAGTAACGCTCTGTTTACTTCCTGTCTCTATGAAGCCCCTCCTTCTGAAAAGCACACTGTGCTCTGATTGGTCGACTGGAGCAGTGTGTTGTGATTGGTTGAGCGCTTTGAGTGTGTTTGGGAAATGTCCCGCCTCTTACCATAACCACCAGTTTCAACACACTACTAACTAACTCAACCAGGCCCCGCCCCTTTATTTTGTGCGAGAATTATTTAAATTAGGAATATTGTTTTTAGTGAAACTAATAGACTTAATTCTAAAACAAATTTTAACCAAAACAACTACATTTATGGTCTGAAAATGATTTGTCATTATCCCCCAGAAATTACAACTGTGCACATCATTTCTAATCGCCAAATTATGCAAAACTGAAAATATGATTTAACTTTGTATTTATGATGCTAGCAGATGAAATTAGCCTTAACAAGACAAAGAAAGTCTATGTAAGTTGTGAGAGGTAGTTGAAATTACACTATGGTAAAAAAAAAAAAAAAAAAAAAAAAAAAAAAAAAAAATCCACTGCTGGACATTATTATTTTTAGTGGAGAAACTAGACAAGATATTTAGGAAAACTGCATTTTACAAGAGTTTATAAGTCTGCACATTAACATGTCAGCGTGAAATTAATCAAAGGTTTCTTGTGAATGTATAATCTATGTTTATCCCGTGCTCGCGGAGGGAGTGCAACAGAAAAATCATTTAGTTTATTAATACTAAATCATACTTGCCTAAGGATTTGTGCCACGGAATTCCAGTCTGCCTTTGACCTCGGGAACGCCGGACCAGAGCCGGATCATCCACGCTAATCCGCACTCATTAGAAATGAGCCGTATGATACCGCCGCACCCCCGTCCCGTCTGCGGATAAATAACGGCTTTGATGGCGAATTAATACAAATATTACGCCGCTGTAAATAAACCCCTCAGCTCAGGCACGCCAGAGCCAAAAAAGCGCTTATAATGATGATTGCAGCGACAATATCTGCATTATCTCTGGAAGAAGGACCAGCGTTTGTGATTTCGAGGGGATCTGGGGGCTTTTAACGAAATGAAAAGGCCTGAAGTGAAGTATTTGAGGCATTGATATTCTGAAGTGGCTCTCGCGCGCTCTTTCCCGCTCTATCTTTCCCGCTCACAGGGCACGACACTATATATCAGATCATTTTCGAGGAGATTGTCAAGGCAAATAACACGGGGTTGCATTGTTGAAGGCGTCTGCTTTTCTCCGAAAAAAATGTACTCAAGTCAGGAGTAGAGTGATTCTCAAGACCAGTGGATCTCAGTCAATCACAACTAGCCGGTTATGAACCGAGCAGAACTTACTTTTGGGGAAACGGGAGGGAAAACGATGGCAGGTAACTTTATAATCGTGAACTAAATTAACAGCCTCCAAAAATGAGATGAGAGATCTTCCTGTATCTTTAGTTGCTGACGTCAATTATCGTGCTAATCAAAACTTTTTTTTTTTTTTTACAAAAATTGTCCCTCTCAATCCAGAGAAACCGATTGGACAAAAATATTGTCTGCAATATTTCTCGGAAGAGAAAGTCTGTAGTACATCTAAGATTTAGGTTTTTATCTTAAAGTCCACCTGTAGTCAATAATTGTATCCCTTAAAACTCATCTTTGATCACCAAAATGACATATTTTAAAAAAATGTCCTTGAAAAAAAATGTCTTAAAATAGCTTGAATGTATGCGCGGTTCTATGAATATGCAAATAAGCCCCGCCTCCACTCACTCACTCAGCTCAGAGATCCACTGGTTGACGATCACACGTTGATCTGATTGGTTACAAGGTAGTTTGTGACGTCAGAAACACCAGCGATTTCAAAGCGTGTTTTTGAGACTGTCTTTGGTTCACTGCAGTTTTAAGGAGAAAATACTCAGATTTTATAGAAATTTTACAGATTTTACAGAAAATACTGGATTTAAAGGCAGCACGATAAACATTTATGACTGGCAAAAATATTGCCAAAAATGAAATTTATTGGAAATATGGAAATAACCCATTAAACAAAGTATTGTGCAGTTATTTAAGACATTTCTCCTCATATAGAACCTTTTTGGCATAAAGCGTTCTTCAAAATTGAGTCAAGAACCACAGAGTTCTTATGGAAGCTTGTGGAAGCCAATGAATACAAAATAAAGTTAATTGTGAGTTTGCATCTTGCAATTCTGACATTTTTCCCAGAAAAAATAAACTCGCAGTTGCGAGTTATAAAGTCAGAATTATGAAATAGAAACTATAAACTTATGATATTCCCCTCAATTCTGACTATAATTCGCAATCACGAGTTTTTATCTCACAATTATGACTTTTTTTCTTGTAATTGTGTTTATATTTCCCAACTTTATTATTCGCAATTGCGAGTTTATATCTTGCAACTCAGACTTAAATTTTTCACAATTGCGAGTTTATATTCCTCAATTATGTCTTTTTCTTCCAATTGTGTTTGCATCTCCCAAATCTGACTTTATAATTCACAATCACAAGTTTTTATCTCGCAATTCTGACTTTTTCTTGCAATTGCGAGTTTACATCTCGCAAATCTGACTTTATAATTCGCAATTGCAAGTTTTTATCTCACATCTCAGACTTTATTTCTCGCAATTCGGACTTTATTTCCCACAATTCTGAGAAAAAAAGTCAAAATTCACAATTATTCGCAATTATTTTTTGAGCTTCCATGGATTCTATATAAAACTCTTTTTTTCCTAAGAGTATATTGGCCAGTTTATCCTGATTTTAAGGTAATTTCTGGATCTAGATCTCGATCAACTCAATATCCCACCGTCACTCAGGACGTCCCGTTGTCCTCCCGGTTCGCCTAACCCTCGCTCCTTAAATAAATGAGCGCCATGCTATCCTCCTCCTTAGATGTGATCTTTGTTCCCGTGGAAATTAAAAATTGAAGCTCATTTAGCAAGGTGCCGGAGTAACTGCAAGCAGAGCGTTCTCCATGTGATCCGCATCTCGCCTCTGTGTGAGTAATGGCAATAGTTACTTCAGCCGCAGACCGAGGAGAAGCCAGATATGAATCTACCTCAGCTCTAATTGATTTATACACCATTTTATTGCCAGATTCCTCTCAGCCCGCATTATGAAAATATACAGCCCAGACAGCAAACAAATAGAGCCATTACAAACGCGACTCACAAAGCAGCGCTGCAGACTCTGAAAGTAGGACAACTTGAAGAGGACTGGGTTTCGCGTCGGTTCAAAGTGTGAAGGCCGAGTGCTTTCTCTCTGATGGTGTGTGACGGCCGACTACAAAGCCGGCACAGAATCAGTCTCGTACTACAAAGCAGTCCGTCGCAAAGAGAAATGGAGCACGATATCTGCCTGAACACTTCACACACTAATCTAACACCTTCTATTCTGTACATCTCTTTAAAAGAATAAGTGTGCTAGACTAACTGGGACTGGCCACAGCGTCTGCTAAAGGATTGAATGTAAAATAAGTCAACTACATTTTGCATGAAGAAAAATAAACTTGTTTTTTTCATTTTCGTTTTATTTCCAAACTCTGACTGTAATGCATCCAGATTTTATTTATTTGCATTACTGCCAACAAATAATGCTCATTACTGAGACTTTTTAAATGTATTATATTATTATTAATAATATTATTACCATTTAAATATTGTCTTTTATTATTGTCAATGCATGATTCTCAAAAATGAATTTTTGTACATTTTTATTATAATGTATATAATATTATATAATCATTGTAATTTAATTAATATTATGAAAATTATCACTATTATATGATATAATATTATAAATAATAATTATTGCACCTCCAAATTTTCATTACTGCAATGCATCTAGATGTTTTATATTCTTAATTCCCATTACTGTATGCATGATTCTTATTACTGTAATACAGTATTTTTACTATAATTACACAGTCATTTTAATTTAAATAAGCATTCATAAAAGGCATTTTTTCATATTACTGTAACAACAAGATTTTTCTGCATTGCAGTTATTGATAATATCCCGCAAAAATATGCAAAATTGTCATGAAAATAATGTTGCAATGCAAAAACAAATTGTCTAAAAATGGAAATAACATTACTTTAAAGCTACAATATGTATTATTTTTTTCGCCACTAGGGGTCGCTAACCTCTCACAATAACAAAGGCGTAGGTTGATGACGCATAAGCGGAATTATGGAACTTGTCATCATGCTGAAGGATCTAATAATGTTTACGGTTGTAATACATTGATGATTTTAACATGACTGTGGAATGAAGCAGGTCGCGAATGCTAATGACAGACGGATATCAGCGCCACACGCGAGTCCCGCGGATATAAAGGGATGAGGACATTTCATTCTACCAAATGTTTCACTCGGTCTACACTATCACACTAAACTGCATTTGAGTGTGTTGTTATAATGTTATAAAGTCATTATAAAGTTATGATGTTATTCTGTGTGTTAGTTTGTCTGTATGAGACTAGCAGTGAGCTAGATCAACATTAGCATTAACAACACACTGATCATATTCTAACATTTCATCATGTTGAGCTATATAATATTGATTAGTTTTATGTACATTTTCTCATTTGTTTAATAAAGTACATGCAAGAGTGTCTCTGTCAAGTCGAAGTTAGTCGCGGACGCTAGCTCTCGGCATCTCGAAAACGCCACGCTGATATTGATCCTCATTTTAATTCTCCTTTTGTCCCAAAGTCTGCTTGCCATGGTCCATAATGTTAGAACGAAACAACAACAGCGTGAGCGCGCCGCTAGACGTAACGCAGTTGTCCACGTCTGTCGCCATGGTTACTGTGGCAGATCGAGCGGAAACCAGGGATAACAGGGATAACACGGATATTACGTCACTGACAGGCGACAATGAACAAGGATGAGCACTTTTAAAAATGATGAATTTCTCTGAATTTACAAATTCTTGGAATAATAATTTAGGATAATGGAAGTACACAGTTGAAATAAATAAATAACACTATGGAAGTGTTTTTTGGATATTTTGATACACAATTCTTACATATTTTACCTTTAAGGGAAAATATTATTGTTATTATATAATGTTATACTATATAATCATATTTTTATATTAAATTTAATATTAATTTTATTAAAAAAAAGTTCATATATATTATATGATAAAGTATGACAAATATGTATAATATTTTATATGACAAATATTTATTATATTTTATATAATATTTTTTTATTCTGAGAAATAATACTTTATTTCAAGATTCACCCTAAAAGGAAAATACAGAGTATGTAATTTATGTATTATGTAATAATGTATTAAGTATGTAAATTATATATGTAATATGAGTTCTACATCATTTGACCCTCGCTAATAAAACACTTAGACTTAAGCTAATTATGAGAAATCATCTTATAAGTGCCTCGCTGATGAAGATTGCACACTGCTATTAGACGTACAACATGTTTATGCACAAAATGAAGCACAAAACGTGCCACCACTTCTTATTCAACACAACGCACATGCTAATGTTGACATATGAGTGGTAGAGGCTCGCCAGTTCGCTAATGCTAACATCCACCATCTCTCAGTCCTGACCTCCCAAGCCGCTGATAAATAAAAGCGATGGATTGGAGATTCGGCCAGGAGCGATGTTAGCTCCTAGCGTTGTGCGCGATAGCATCTCTGAGGGAATTCATTAAAAGAGCACTTGAAAGAGGAAAGCCGCGTCAGGAAGAGCGCGATGATCTGATAACAACGCCGAGGTCCTTCAGTGTTCAGGGTCAGCGGGGAGCTGCTCTTCTCTGGCTGGATTAAACTCATCAAAACATGAATCGCTCTTAAAGCGGTGGCCTCTCGTTCGTGAGGTGAACGGGTGTGTGTTTGTATCCCACAGCCGCAGCTTCACCATCGATCCTCCATCCGTCACGCTTTCACACGGCCTTTCTGTCTCTTCGCTAGAAGCAACACGCTAGAAACGAACCCTTGCTACTCATGCTAAACACAATGAATACTAATATAACAATATATATTTTAGAATGCAGAGGATGGGATTAGATATTACATATTTGGAAAAAACTTACTTTAAAAAGAAAAGAAAAACATGATTTATAAATAAATAAATATTGTTATTGTAATTATAAAATATAAAAAATATATATTTTTTATAATATTATAACTATTTTAACATTTTCTTAAAGAAAAATATAAAAAAAAATAAATGAAAAAATTAAGAAAAAATATTATCAAAAATTATTGTTTTTGATCATTTTTTATATTTTAAATACATTTTTAGATACATTTTTACATTTTTGATAATTCTACTGTTATTATTTTTAACATTCATATAAAACATACATAATCATTAATTAACTTTAAAATAAAAAAATATTATTGAAAAACGTGAAATAATTATTATAATTTTTTTTATAATTAATAAAAAATATTATTTTAATTTCCTTAAAAATAAATATTACAAACATTAAATATTTATTATTAATATTATTATTAATATATTTACATTTTCCTATTTAAAGAAAAATATTATTGAAAGAAATATGAAAATGTGTATTAATAATAATAATAATTATAATAATAAATGTAATTAATATAATATTAGATTTAAAAATAAAAATATCAAAAGCATTGAAAATATTTATTATTATTATTTGATTAAAATTATAATTGAAAAATATGATTTTTTATAATTAATATAAATATATTATTTTAATTTTCATAAAGAAAAATATGACTACAAACATGAAAATATTTATTATTAAATAAAAAAAAAAAACAAAAGGGGGAAATCATTAATAAAGAAAATATGGCTGAAAAACTATATGTATCATCATTATTATTATATAGTACTGTTTTTTGTAATATGAATATATATGAATATAATTCATTATTTAAATAATTTAATTGAAAAAAACAAATATACATGAAAAAATGTGAAATACAAACTATTATTAATTATCATTATTCACATTTTTTGAAGGATCCATCTTTTCCGACAGTCGACGTGTAAGAATTTCCTACAGAGAAACAAAAGCGTTCTCCTCATCTAGGCCAAACGCTAAAGCCTATGTGTGAGGCCAAGAATGCCGGCACGGATGAACCGGCCATCCTGGGAATATGGGTTAGGAGTGAGGGAATGCTTCTTAAGAGCTTAGTGCAGGAAAAACACAACTGTAGGATACAGGCCCATTACAGGTCCATTAAGCCAGTCATTAACCGCACATTTAGACCGGCGTCAGCAATCCGGCTCTCCGGGAATGGCAGCCGATGAAGGACATTCAATAAAATTATCATTTAATAATATTAATGTGTAACATAAATCAATAATTAAATATTAATGTAAAATAGTAAGCCTTGAGTACCTAAACTGTTCATTCATTCATTCATTGATAGATTCAAAAAAGAATCAGTTCGTGAGAGTCATTTGGTTGTGAATCAAGATAGACACGAGGATGATAAGACATAAAACTAGTTTTATCACTATTCTTATCGACATGGATAAAAAACAATTAGCTTCCAATATTGTTTAACTGGCGCACTCAACTTGTAAAGTCAAGGCTCAAAGAGATTCCCAAGTCTCCCGCTGGTAATTAAGACACTGTGGCGGCGTTCATCTCGTAAATACAGTCATTCTGACATGACTCGAAGGCAGCATCAACGCTAATGCTAATCTGAAAGGATGATTAATTCTACTGCGGGCAAACATTACACAGTTTTAAGATTTCAAGAACCATTAGCATCCACCGCATGGCAGTTTCTTGATCTCAGTACAGTAAACGTGACTGGACAGCTTAATCTGGACCTAACTAACACGTATATAAAATATAATGAAAATCTCTACACTTCTTCGAAGTTGTGAATAAAACCAACACAAGGAAAAACATTTCAGCTCAGCGTAATTATCATAAACTAAAACTAAATTATCGTTTACTAAAACTAAAAATATTAAAAACGTTAAAATAACTTTGTTGAAGCACTAAAATTATTAACTGTAAATAAATAAATAAATTTTACGAGCGAACGCAAAACATTTCGTGAGCGAACGCAAAGTTTCTCGGGGACACGCAAACATTTTGTGAGCGAACGCAAAGTTTCTCGGGGACATGCAAAACATTTTGTGAGCGAACACAAAGTTTCTCGGGGACATGCAAAACATTTGGTAGCGAACGCAAAGTTTCTCGGGGACATGCAAAACATTTTGTGAGCGAACACAAAGTTTCTCGGGGACATGCAAAACATTTGGTAGCGAACGCAAAGTTTCTCGGGGACATGCAAAACATTTTGTGAGCGAACACAAAGTTTCTCGGAAAACGCAAAACATATCGCGAGTGAACGCAAAGTTTCTCGGGGATATGCAAAACATTTTGTGAGCGAACGCAAAGTTTCTCAGGGAAACGCAAACATTTTGTGAGCGAACGCAAAGTTTCTCGGGGACATGCAAAACATTTTGTGAGCGAACACAAAGTTTCTCGGGAAACGCAAAACATATCGCGAGTGAACGCAAAGTTTCTCGGGGATATGCAAAACATTTTGTGAGCGAACACAAAGTTTCTCGGGAAACGCAAAACATATCGCGAGTGAACGCAAAGTTTCTCGGGGATATGCAAAACATTTCGCAAGCGAACGCAAAGTTTCTCGGGAAACGCAAAACATTTTGTGAGCGAATGCAAAGTTTCTCGGGGACACGCAAAACATTTCGCAAGCGAACGCAAAGTTTCTCGGGGAAACGCAAAACATTTTGCAAGCGAACGCAAAGTTTCTCGGGGAAACGCAAAACATTTCGCAAGCGAACGCAAAGTTTCTCGGGGAAACGCAAAACATTTTGTGAGCGAACGCAAAGTTTCTCGGGGAAACGCAAAACATGTCGCGAGCGAACGCAAAGTTTCTCGGGGAAACGCAAAACATGTCGCGAGCGAACGCAAAGTTTCTCGGGGAAACGCAAAACATTTTGTGAGTGAACGCAAAGTTTCTCGGGAAACGCAAAACATTTCGCAAGCGAACGCAAAGTTTCTCGGGAAACGCAAAACATTTCGCAAACGAACGCAAAGTTTCTCAGGGATATGCAAAACATTTTGTGAGTGAACGCAAAGTTTCTCTGGAAAACGCAAAACATTTTGCGAACGAACGCAAAGTTTCTCGGGGAAACGCAAAACATGTCGCGAGCGAACGCAAAGTTTCTCGGGGAAACGCAAAACATTTTGTGAGTGAACGCAAAGTTTCTCGGGAAACGCAAAACATTTCGCAAGCGAACGCAAAGTTTCTCGGGAAACGCAAAACATTTCGCAAACGAACGCAAAGTTTCTCAGGGATATGCAAAACATTTTGTGAGTGAACGCAAAGTTTCTCTGGAAAACGCAAAACATTTCGCAAACGAACGCAAAGTTTCTCGGGGAAACGCAAAACATGTCGCGAGCGAACGCAAAGTTTCTCGGGAAACGCAAAACATTTCGCAAGCGAACGCAAAGTTTCTCGGGGAAACGCAAAACATTTTGTGAGTGAACGCAAAGTTTCTCGGGAAACGCAAAACATTTCGCAAGCGAACGCAAAGTTTCTCGGGAAACGCAAAACATTTCGCAAACGAACGCAAAGTTTCTCAGGGATATGCAAAACATTTTGTGAGTGAACGCAAAGTTTCTCTGGAAAACGCAAAACATTTTGCGAGCGAACGCAAAGTTTCTCGGGAAACGCAAAACATTTCGCAAGCGAACGCAAAGTTTCTCGGGGAAACGCAAAACATGTCGCGAGCGAACGCAAAGTTTCTCGGGGAAACGCAAAACATGTCGCGAGCGAACGCAAAGTTTCTCAGGGATATGCAAAACATTTTGTGAGTGAACGCAAAGTTTCTCGGGAAAACGCAAAACATTTTGCGAGCGAACGCAAAGTTTCTCGGGTAAACGCAAAACATGTCGCGAGCGAACGCAAAGTTTCTCGGGAAACGCAAAACATTTCGCAAGCGAACGCAAAGTTTCTCGGGAAACGCAAAACATTTCGCAAGCGAACGCAAAGTTTCTCGGGAAAACGCAAAACATTTTGTGAGTGAACGCAAAGTTTCTCGGGAAAACGCAAAACATGTCGCGAGCGAACGCAAAGTTTCTCGGGAAACGCAAAACATTTCGCAAGCGAACGCAAAGTTTCTCGGGAAAACGCAAAACATTTTGCGAGCGAACGCAAAGTTTCTCGGGAAACGCAAAACATTTCGCAAGCGAACGCAAAGTTTCTCGGGGAAACGCAAAACGTCGCGAGCGAACGCAAAGTTTCTCGGGGAAACGCAAAACATGTCGCAAACGAACGCAAAGTTTCTCAGGGATATGCAAAACATTTTGTGAGCGAACGCAAAGTTTCTCAGGGAAACGCAAAACATTTTGCGAGCGAACGCAAAGTTTCTCGGGGAAACGCAAAACATATCGCGAGCGAATGCAAAGTTTCTCGGGGAAACGCAAAACATATCGC
>NC_137134.1:36045074-36115074 GCF_949319135.1 Squalius cephalus | reverse complement strand
TCTTTGATGAATAGAAAGCTCAAAAGAACACCGTTTATTTGAAATAGAATCTTTCACCATCAGTTTTGATCCGTTTAATGCGTCCTTGCTGAATAAAAGCGATCTATTCCTCACTCAAAGCTATCACACTTCAGTCCTGTGGACGACTTCCTAATACAGTTTTTTCCTATTGCTAACACAATTTTGCAAACTAGGCTGGTTTTATCAAAATACTGAACACAATTCACACAACCACACACCCAAACTGCAAAATACCCAATATATCCTGCAAAATGAAGCATTATCAAATGTTATCACAACATATAGCATTATCAAAATCAAACTTTTGCACAAAATGGCGCACACTTCATTCATATTAGCAGATTTTTGTCTAAACAACTACACACTGTTGGGCATAATGAAAAAAATAGTTCAGATTGTTCACATGCACAGACATATTGGCAGATACACACACACATGCTGTTGAAACATTTATTTTTTATTTTTCAGAGCAACATACGCACAGCAGAAATATTTACATTGGACTGAACACAAATATGCTCAAAATAACGTAAACTGAAAAAGATTGAAGTGTTAACAGTGAAGCATTGAGGTGTTTGGTCAGGTGACACATGTATCGGCCAATCAGATCATCATCATGGAGTGTCATTTTGAATGGCAGTGTTTTGAAATGTCAAACATGTGGCTTTATGGCAATGGCAAACAACCGTGTTCAGTGCGTTTAAAAAAAGTGTTATTTTGAATTGCAAAATGTGTGTAAAGCAGAAAATGTGTTTTGGAGACTTGAGAAGAGGTTTTTCTCTCTGTGTGTCAGTTTAAATAATTGTGTTGTGCGTGTCATTTTAGTGTGTTAGCAATTGGAAAAAACTGTAAGGGTTTTAGAGCTAAACCATTTACTTTCATTTTAACGAAAAGAGCAGCTTGAACATTCTTCGAAACATCTCCTTTTGAGCTCTACAGAAGAAAGAAAGCCATACTGGCTTTGAAACCACGTAAAAGTGTAAATAAAAGACAACGTAATTGTCAGAAATGTCATTTTCAGGGTGACTGTTGCTAAAAACGTGTGTTTTGGATAAAAAGCCATATGCTAAATGACTACTTCTTCCTGAAATCGGTGCAGACAGCAAAAATGCAATTTGTTTACCTCAGTTTGGGTGTTTGAACATCTTTTGTCAACATAATACTGCGGTCCATCTCTGTCGACATCTTTAAAAATGGCTTTCGACAGCGCCGTCTCTGACACTCCGACAAACCCTTGACAAAACCCCATCCATCTTGTGTTTTTCTCCAAGGAAACACATCAGGCCTGAGCTATACGCAGTCTGAGTGAATTCCAGAGGCTCCAGTGACACGGAGGAATGTTTATCAGCTCACAAGAGCATGATGGGAGGCAGCGGTGAATTACATTCTGGTCAATATGAAGACACAATAGCAGCACTCGAGGCTCATGACCTCTCGTCCGCCCCTCGCTCGCTTAATGAGACCGTGGCCTTTTGTGGGTGTCGAAATACACCATCCCTCTTTATTTGTCCTTCGTCTCCTTTTGAGGCGTCTAACCATCTTTGGGTGTTTTTTTCTCAGCACTTTTTAGCTTATTATCTCCAGGCATCGGTTAGAAGTAGGGGTGTACACATGACGGTACCTCGGTATTGAAGATACAGTTCTGTTTTTGTGTATGTGTGTTTAAATAAATTATATTATAATTACAATTTTCTTAAAAACTAAATAAATAAAATATCACTAGCTAATGCTGTGAACTATATGGGGAGCACTTAATTACACATTACTGTAATATTAAAGGTTGCAATTGACAACAGAGCCCAAATTATTAAATTCACTCTTCGCTATTTATTTTTAGATATAATAATCAACACTCAAATAAATAAAACATGTACTGTAAATTGCACGTTAGGCAGATTTTGCATTAACTTCTAAATTGGATTATAAAGTTCATTTTCTACTCCAATTAATTTTTTAAATATAATCATTTACACAGTCGCTGTCATATCTTCTTTTCATGACCAATTTATTTAAAGCCCCCCTGTAGTCAATAATTTTATCCCTTAATCTTTGATCACCAAAATTACATATTTAAATTTTTTTTCCTTGAAAAAAATGCCTTAAAATAGCTTGAATGTAACTCGACACCCTCGCCTCATTTAGTATGCGCGGTTCTATGAATATGCAAATGAGCCCCGCCTCCACCCACTCACTCAGCTCAGAGATCCACTGGTTGACGATCACACGTTGATCTGATTGGTTACAAGGTAGTTTGTGACGTCAGAAACACCAGCGATTTCAAAGCGTGTTTTTGAGACTGTCTTTGGTTCACTGCAGTTTTAAGGAGGAAATACTCAGCAATGCTGTCGACTTATGAATTTACACATGGTTTGTCTTAAAGCAGATTAAAAACACCAAATAGACATATAAACAACATTAAAAGCTGGATTTTCACCACAGGGGGACTTTAAACATACATTTAAATAATCAAAACATTACTAAAAGGTTAGTAAATATAATGATTAGGCTAATGTAGTTCATATACGAAATGCTTCTCTCTAGAGTTCATTTCTCTAGCGAACTAACCTGCTGTCGACACTAAACGCCTGAGTTCTCAAGCTTTTTTATTGATATCTTTCCAACATATCGAGCGATCGTCTCTTATGCGCTTTTTACTGTTAGCAAACAGCATTGCATTACAGCATGCGCCCCCTTCTGGATTGGAGTGTGGATCGCCTGTGACTGAATCATTGTGCGACTGCATGCACCAAACCGTGACGTCCGTACTGTACGCTTCGGGACAAATACATGTACCGTTACATCCCCTACTTAGAAGGGTTCTGCCTGTGCAGACAGTAGACAGCAATTCAGCCCACTCGGTTTTGGTACAGAGTTCTTTAAACACAAAAAACGGGGGCAGAGAGGAAAGTCGAGGCCAAGATGCCCAAAGGCTCATCTTAAGAAATGTTCTCATCTATGAACAGGGCAGATAATGCTGTCTCTGAATTATTAATTAGCAGACAACAAGGAGTCAGAGTCGCTGGGAATTATCTGAAGAAAGGTCAATTCAGGGTCTCCACTCACCAGAAGCAAGAAGACACCCGCTCTCTCTCTTTCTCCTTCTCGCTGCCAGAACAAACTACAGCCGTTGGGATGCTGGTCACCAGGGTGAAGAATATCCCTCTCCTTCATGAATAGCACATCTTAAATGTTCAGAGACAGACTGGATTTGCAGTGGAATACGTAATCACCTCTCTTGCAGAGCAAACCGCAACCATTCAAACTACTCAACCTTTTCTTGGAACGGCTGAATTCGGTGGATTACAAAGACGTGGAACTAATGCAGTGTTGGGGAAGTGAAACTAGCTTGCCATGTTGGAGCGACTCAATGTAGAGTGCAGCTAAGCTACTCTTTGTTACAAACAAAAACTTAGCTAACTATTTTCTATTAAAAAGAAAGCTATTTAAGAGAGAAACCACCTAAACAGGAAAGTAGTTAGCCTATAGGCTAACTACTTTCCTATTTAGGTGGTTTCTCTCTTAAATAGCTTTCTTTCTGATAGCAAATAGTTTGCTATGTTTTTGTTTACTGCTAACATTAAGCAGCTAACTACTGTAGGCTATATGCATTAGAAAGAATGCCATTTAAGAGAGAAACAACCTGAAATGGGTAGTTAGCTAACCTACAAGCTAATGTTAAGCAGCTAACTACTGTATATTCTATTAGAAAGAATGATATTTGAGCGAGAAACAATCTGAAAAGGGAAGTAGTTAGCTAAACTACAAGCTAGCATTAAACAGCTAACTATATGCTATTAGAAAAAGCTATTTATGAGAGAAACAATATGAAAAGGGAGGTAGTTCGCTAAACTACGAGCTAACATTAAGCGGCTAACTATGTGCTAATAGAAAGAATGCTAATTAAGGGGGAAACAACCTGGAAAAAGTGGTATAGTTAGCTAAACCACAAGCTAACAAAAAGCAGCTAACTAGAAAGAATACTAATTAAGAGGGAAACTTGAGAAATAACGTTCATAACCGCTATCGTTGGTTAACACGAGGCAGGCCAATGAATTGTGTTGAGGAAAATAACTAAACTACAAGCTAACAAAGAGTGGGCTATTATATGTTTCTAAAAAGAATCATATCTAACATTTTCACAAAATATTTATTGTTACAAAAACCACAATTCATTAAACAAACAAATACATAAATAGCAGTATTGAAATAAATACTTGTTTTGCTAGTCTGCAACACGATCCAAGTAGCAAAGACTTGTTAGCGCTTAACTGCATCATGGTTTTGATTTAGCTAGTCCTGTTCGCCAACACTGTAAGCAAAGACAGAAAACATATTTATGGATTTTCAACATGAAGGGAGCAACCATATCCCACAGGCTAAGTGCTAGGCACCTTGTCATAGCAACTCCTTTATCTTTATCAAATCATCTTTCTCGCTCTCATGATGAAGTGCTTAGATCAGGTGAGGCTGGGCAGAATGTTTCGGCCCCTCACATCCAACGTGACACTTCACATCCATCAAAAACGCAGCAGAAAAGGGGAAAATAATGCTCTCGGCCCCTTTCCATTAGCTGAGGCTGTAGCCAGTCAAGCTACTCATCATCAAGCTAGCCAACATTTGTCAACTACAAGCTACATGAAAGATATTTAAAACACAAAAGATGATTTGGCCGTTTTGTCAATTTTACGAAAAAATTTACATGTTAGTGGCAAAACACTTACTGATGCTACTGAAAATAGTAATTTTGCTCAATTTAGTTAGCCAGTCCTATATAATGCCATTAAAGGGTGTTTAGATACACAAATCTCTATGAAGTGCCAAGGGTGAAGGTTGGGTTGGTTAACATGGTCTAAGTTAACCCTAACTCTAACTGCAACTATTCCATCTGGTTTCATTCCCTGCAAGCAACATATAAATAATACTTAAACTATTTATACTTATACTTACTACCAGTGCTGGGAAAATGAGTCGCAATGAGCACATTTTCAAAAATGAGTTATTGTTATTTTCACATTCTCTATTAAAAAACTGTTTGAAGTCTTTAAAGTTTTCTGAAGGTTCCAAAACAAAATCACTTTGCACCCATACCTTAAAAAACCCTGGTAATAACACCAAATTTGGCACTCACCAAGTCAAAACCAAATATTTCCTATATATGTATAGGAAAAATATGCAGTATATTCAACTTTTTTTTCCCATGATACCACAATTATTTGATTAACATTAATAAAACAGGCAGTCTATATATATATATATATACAGTACAGGCCAAAAGTTTGGACACATTACTATTTTTAATGTTTTTGAAAGAAGTTTCTTCTGCTCATCAAGCCTGCATTTATTTGATCAAAAATACAGAAAAAAAATGTAATATTGTGATATATTATTACAATTTAAAATAATTGGTTTTCAATTTATTATACTTTAAATTATCATTTATTTCGGTGATGCAAAGCTGAATTTTCAGGATCATTACTCCAGTCAATCACATGATCCTTTAGAAATCATTCTAATATGATGATTCATTATGAGTGTTGGAAACAGTTCTGCTGCCTAATATATTTGATGAATAAAAGGTTAAAAAGAACTGCATTTATTCAAAATAAAAATGTTTATTTTTTTTTATATAAATCTTCTTTATTATCACTTTTTATCAATTTAACACATCCTTGCTGAATAAAATTATTGATTTATTTAAAAAAAAATAAAGAAAAAAATGACTGACCCCAAATTACTGACCAGTAGTGTATATTGTTGTTATAAAAGATTTCTATCTTGAAAACATTTGCTTCTTTTTTTTTCTTTTCTTTTTTCTTTTTCTTTTTTTTATTCATCAAAGTATCCTAAAAAGTATCACAGGTTATGAAAGAATATTAAGCAGCAGAACTGTTTCCAACTTTGATAATGAATCATCATATTAGAATGATTTCTAAAGGATCATGTGACACTGAAGACTGGAGTGATGATCCTGAAAATTCAGCTTTGCATCACCGAAATAAATGATAATTTAAAGTATAATAAATTGAAAACCAATTATTTTAAATTGTAATAATATATCACAATATTACATTTTTTTTCTGTATTTTTGATCAAATAAATGCAGGCTTGATGAGCAGAAGAAACTTCTTTCAAAAACATTAAAAATAGTAATGTGTCCAAACTTTTGGCCTGTACTGTATATATATATATATATATATATATATATATATATATATATATATATATATTTATATTAAGACTTACTGTACCGCACGGATCTAATATAATGTTACACATCAGATGATTTTCCCCAACAGTAACCCAAATGTTCACTTAAGACATAACAGATAATGCTTGCGTGAATACTCGCCAAGACAGATATTTTGAGATACTGTAATTCTGTGTATATTGGGATTGCTGGGAGTCTTTGTGCACACGCATCGGATCTGTAAGTCAGCACGAGTAAGATCATTTTTCATGGACAAAGGAAAGGTACTCCTCTCAGAAAACGCACAAATAAAGATACTTTTGGATGTTTAATTGCTATTTGGAGCATTGGGATCACTAGACGAGGGCTTAATGAACTCATTTTTGTGAAAACCTCAAAATCGATATTTTTAACTTGTTTTGCCTGTAGCTCATAATTATCCCAGTGCGAATCCCGACTCCTTTTGCCAGGACGGGTCACGTATTATGGTAGATGTATTACCAGTGACAGACCTTAAAAGTGAACTTACATCGTTCCCTGTCTGCTGCCTGTTGAATAGTCAAATTGTGTACTTCTGGGGCGTCATGCATCAGTTGAGCAAACGTTGAGTGAATGGGAACGCGAACAGAGAGCCTTCCACAGGTATTATAGACCTCCCTGTGAAGAGCACACTCATACACACCCTGAAGACGTCCAGAAGATGTACTGCTACACACTACACAGAAAGAAAAGAATGAGCTTTTTCTCATGGGCACGGACTGTCAATAGCAGAGTCTCTCTCTCTCTCTCTCTCTCTCTCTCAAGAGCGCCAAGAGGGCTGCTATCCATCAAACCCTCAATTCCTACAACACAGCGAAAGAGAGAAAATGCAACGTGATGTATGACCCTCTCTCTGATCACTTCTTAAAGACCAAACCTCACCCCGCCGAAGCAGTTTTGTTTTGTAGTTTATCAGTGCAGCAAATGTGCCCGCGTTGTACGCCAAAAAATCTGGATCAAGACTCCAATAGACTCAAACGCCTCAGTAGTTTTGTCAGTCAGATCCATACAGTTCACAACTGAAGGTCAACAACAGCAAACACAACGTCAATTGGCAGAGCTAACAGACCTAGACGGAGTTACCAATAGCTCTTATTTCACACACAATGCATCAAGCTGACACTTCCGACTCCCTGTACATTTCAAGAGGCTTGTTATTTTTTCACAATGACTGATTGTGTTGTTTTGAGCTCGTTAATTAGTCGATGACCCACGGTGTAATTACTTCACGACGATTTTACTTGGGGAATAGATGCGACTGAACTATCCCTGAGCTTGTGCTCCAGCTGTGTTGCTGTGAAATCCGCTGATGAGGAACTTCAACATATGGACGCGTCCCAAAGTGTACTGTGTGATCTTTCATTAACACCCACACTTGTTTGTAGTCATAATCAGGGCAATTTGATGCTTTTCAGAACACCGGTGCTTAATTCATTGAGTTGCTGCAAAGCAACAAGCGCGATCCCTGTTCAAGATCAAAGTGAGAGGCTGCTTTTCTTCAGGAACCATTTTCTTTCACCTTCACACTAATGCACATCTACGGCCACAAATCAATGGGGCTTGAATTATGAATCCCCTCGAGGCGTTATTGCGTACCGACACAGCGAGGAAAGTGCAATCGGCCTTTTAGACCGCAGGAAGCACGCTGACCACAGCGTGGTCTGATAGCAGGAAGACGAGGAAGATTTAATGTGCCGTACTATTGCATGCATCTCTTGGAGAAAGTTCGGGCTCTGCATGGGGTGTCTTTGAGGACTTATCGGGGTTTGGTGGGTGTCTAGAGACTGTTGAGTCCAATCCATCGCTCTGAATGATGGCGCCATTGTGTGCACCTGAAACCTGTCACAACAAGGGTAACAATGTCACTGCCTGCATATTTCACAGCAGTATTAAAACACCAGTGACCTTGGACTAAAAATGATGGGAGGGGGTTGTAACCTGAAGCATGTGTGTGCGCTCTGGGGCCAGTCCTGTGACTTTTAAAACGTTCCCTACTGATACCATAATGTTGGAACATCTATGTTAACTATTTTCTGTCATCCTTTGCCTTTTACAACAGAAAAAAAGTGGTGTATATCCCTGCTAAAAGAGCATGTCTGGTCTTAGGCAGTTTAAGCTGGTCTAAATGGTCTCCCAGCTTTGTTAGTTGTTTGGCCAGCTGGTCTTCCAATCAGATCGCCCCAAAACCCTTTTAAAACTAGCAAATCAGAACACGCTGATAGACCAGAAAACCAATTTAAGCTGGTCTAGATGGTATCTCAGCCTTTTTACCTGGTTTGACAGCCGGGACAACCTGATCACCCCAAAATGACCAGAAAACCAGTTTAAGATGGTCTAGATCAGGGGTGTCAAACTCAGTTCCTGGAGGGCCACAACCCTGCAGAGTTTAGCTCCAACCCTAATTAAACACACCTGATCCAGCTAATCAAGGTCTTCAGTAATGATGGGAAGTTCGGATCATTTTACTGACTCTCTCGTTCGATCTCGTTCATCAAAATGAACGAATCTTTATTTGAGTCATTTCGTTCATTTAAGTGGCTTTAAATGTTATACTTTTAACAGCCAAATTCCCCGAAAACATCCACCTATGCAATCTCGATCATATTTTGAATGAAGAAATCATTATAATGCAGCCAAAGATAATTTACAGGGAACATAAATATTTAATTTACCCTCCGAGTCTTTGGTTCATTTGTCATGTGACGCACACAATGAACGGATCGTTCGCGAACGACACATCACTAGTCTTCAGGATTACTAGAAACTTCCAGGCAGGTGTTTTTGGAGCTGGTTGGAGCTAAACTCTGCAGGACAGTGGCCCTCCAGGACTGGAGTTTGACACCCCTGGTCTAGGTGGTCTCCCAGCCTTGTTATCTGGTTTGAAAGCTGGGACAACCTGATCACCCCCAAAGTCCCTCTAAAACTAGAGGGTGGCAGTGGCTCAGTGGTTCATGTAGGTTGTCTACAAACCGAAAGGTTGGTGATTCAATGCCCGGTTCCACCTGACCAAGTGTCGAGGTGTCCATGAGCAAGACACCTAACACCCGACGAGCTGGATGGCGCCTTGCATGGCTGACACCGCCGGAGTGAGTGAATGAGTGAGTGAATGGGTGAATGTGAGGCTATATGTAAAGCGCTTTGGTGGCCATAGTTCTGTGAAAGCGCTATATAAATGCAGTCCATTTACCATTTACCATTTTAAAACTAGCTAATCAGACCAGACTGAAAGACCAGAAAACCAGTTTAAGCTGGTCTAGATGGTCTTCCATCCTTGTTAGCTGGTCTTCCAACCTGATCACCCCAAAACACTTCTAAAACTAGCAAATCAGACTAAGCTGAAAGACCAGCAAACCAGTTTAGGCATTTATTTCTAATCATGTGATTTTTTTTTTTTTTTTAAATTCTTATATAGTTTGTGCCTCTTTTACAATCAAACAGCTTAAACAGCCACATGGATATAAAGCTACTATAGTAAAATCCAATCTACCAAATCTGCAAAATCAAATCTCTCGCCAAATCTCTACCGGTTGTGATATTTCTGTAGTCAAATATAATCAATCCACCCTGACATGCATTAGAGATTTACAAAAACAAGATCTGACAGCAGGGGAAGACGTTTGTCTTCCATTTTATTTCTATCCATTTAACAATATCTGTAGAATATGATTATGCAATGCTATAATTGAATATATTCGGCTCGCTCACGGGCAAATGGAGCAATCCGCCATTCTTTCTGATCAGTGCAGCGAAAACATCCCGGCCCAGAATCGATACGGGCATCATACAGCAGCAATCAGAAAAGCACTTTGTCCTGTACTTGTGTTTGTGCCCCATGAATGGAATTATTGATCTACACCAAAGTGCATCGACACAGTGACCAGTCGAACCCTCTACTAACAGCAGCATATGCATTCAATACACGAACGGTCAACCGAAGGATAGACGCAAGCGAGATTGCTTTTACTACACAGCAAAGAAATGAAAAGGACAGCAAATTTAAACGTACACGGTTCCCCGAGTGAAAGACAACCGGTGTCTCGTCTAGAGTTTCAAAAGAGATCTAAGCTATACCACAATACAGATGTCTGCAATCACAAGACGTCACCGTGAACTCAAACACTCCGAGACCTTGATTAGCTGTGATTGTGCCACATTTTCGCTTTCAGGATGACTGTGGCTGGTTAGACCATAGTATCCTGATCTGTGAAAGAGCAATATAACGTTCCTCCAGAAGGTCGGAGTGACCTTGAGGGAATCTTCTAGAAGCCGTCACTGCTGTGAGATACGGCAGATCAGGTTGAAAAGTTAAAAGCAGCTAAAGCCCGCTGGAGTGGGTTTGATCTACAGCCGGCCGTTTGATCGGGGAGAGGCACTTCCAAGCGTGAGAGCTCAGAATGGATTGCCTCCTGGCTTTTATAAACAACCATAAATTAGGACAAATTTGTCAAACGAGAAGAGACACAGTGAGTATGGAGTCAAGGCTTGGAGCAGCACAAATAAAAGCGTATCACAACATCTCATCCATTACGCTGTCAGACGAGCGCTGCGGGCATCGTCTCATGACAATATGCAGATATATAGCTCACGATAAAAGGCCTGCTGATTTACTGTGACCACAGAGATGTTTACGACCACCTGCTTTACACAAACAAACCGGAGGGGAACAATGCAAACTTTTGTATAAGACGACATATCCATCATGACACATCTGAGAAATCTGTTTGACTTGACAGTAACGCAAAATACGTCATGATTGGTGACACGCGGCATTGAGCTGTTTAGTAGCTCATTATAATAATGATGAAATGTTATGTGTTTGCATAAGTGTTCTTAGAGTTGCGATGTGGTTGCTAAGTGGTTTCTAATGTGTTCTAGGTGTTGATGTGTGGCTGCTTAAGTGTTGTAAGAGTTGCTATGCGGTTACTAGGGTGTTGCTAGGTGGTTTCTAAGGCATTGTAAGAGTCGCTATGCGCTTGCTAAAGTGTTCTAAGAGTAGCTATGCCGTTGCTAGGGTGTTTCCAAGGTGTTCTAAGAGTTGCTATGTGGCTGCATAAGTGTTCTATGAGTGGCTATTCGGTTGCTAGGGTGTTGCTAAGGTGGTCTAAGAGTAAGTGTTCTAAGAGTGACTATGCGGTGACAAGGATGTTGCTGTGTTCTAACAGTTGATATTCATTTACTACCGTGTTCTAAGGTTGGCTATGCGGTTTCTAGGGTGTTGCTAAGTTGTTCTAAGAGTTGCTATGTGGATGCTAAGGTGTTTATAGGTGGTTTCTAAGGTGTTCTAAGAGTTTCCATGCACTTGCGAAAGGGTTCTAAGATTGGATATGCAGTTGCTAAGGTGTTCTAAGAGTTGCTATGTGGTTTCTAAGGTGTTGATCAGTGGGTTCTAAGATGTTATAAGAGTCGCTGCATGCTTTCTTAAGTGTTCTCAGAGTGTTTATGAGGTTTCTAGGGTGTTGCTAAGGTGTTCTAAGAGTTGCTATGCGGTTACTAGGGTGTTGCTAGGTGGTTTCTAAGGCATTGTAAGAGTCGCTATGCGCTTGTTAAAGTGTTCTAAGAGTGGCTATGCAGTTGCTAGGGTTTTGCTAAGGTGTTATAAGAGTTGCTATGTGGCTGCATAAGTGTTCTAAGAGTGGCTATTCGGTTGCTAGGGTGTTGCTAAGGTGGTCTAAGAGTAAGTGTTCTAAGAGTGACTATGCGGTGACAAGGATGTTGCTGTGTTCTAAGAGTTGATATTCATTTAGTACCGTGTTCTAAGGTTGGCTATGCGGTTTCTAGGGTGTTGCTAAGTTGTTCTAAGAGTTGCTATGTGGTTGCGTAAGTGTTCTAAGACTTGCTATGCGGATGCTAAGGTGTTTATAGATGGTTTCTAAGGTGTTCTAAGAGTGGATATGCGGTTGCTAAGGTGTTCTAAGAGTTGCGTAAGTGTTCTTAGAGTTGCTATGCGGTTTCTAAGGTGTTGATCGGTGGTTTCTAAGATGTTATGAGTCGATACGCGCTTGCTTAAGTGTTCTCAGAGTGTTTATGAGGTTTCTAGGGTGTTGCTAAGGTGTTCTAAGAGGTGCTATGTGGTTGCGTAAGTGTTCTTAGAGTTGCTATGCGGTTTCTAAGGTGTTGATCGGTGGTTTCTAAGATGTTATAAGAGTCGCTACACGCTTGCTTAAGTGTTCTCAGAGTGTTTATGAGATTTCTAGGGTGTTGCTAAGGTGTTCTAAGAGTTGCTATGCAGTTAGTAGAGAGTCAAAAAGGCCTTAAAAGATTCCTCAATCCCAAATTTCTGCACTTAGAGTTTATTTAAATGCATCTTGTAAGTTACATGAACATACCTGCATTGTAACCACAAAACCCCTTTGCATATTTCCCTGCATACTTGCATACCGTAATACAGTGGGGCCTCGTGAATATTCAGCAGGGTTTCTGATGTTGGTAATTGCTCTCCAGCACTGAGGATAAAAACAATGATAGCGGGGATCGTGAATGAGATCTGGCTTATCGAGGAACACGCAGCAGGAGACCACTGGTGCCGGCTCATAATCACACACTGTCAAACAAACTGAAATTACTGCAGAACTGCATCTATACACCTGCATTTATCTATTGCATAATTAAGATTTCGTATCGACGAGGCTTTTGAAGCCGAGGAATCGCCAGAGCGCTTTCTGCTTCACCGCAGCATCCAATTTCCCTGGGTTTTGATTGGGACTCGTTAAAACGGAAGGTTCCAGAACGTTTCAGATCTTCAGCGAGGGAGATGACAAGCCAGTGAGCCCTGAAAGAGAATAAAACTCCAGAGAGAACTGCAAATAGATGCGAGGGGAAGAAGAGAGGAAGTCATGAGAAGAAACGATACGCCAAGGAAAACTGGAGGAGCAAGTTTCACATCTGCCCTGTAAAGCTGCGGATTCACGCGGTGATTAAGAGTCTGCGGAAGAGTCTTTTCTCATATCACAGCTGTGACGTCTATTGCTCAACCAGCACGAGAACCGTCCTGAACATGAAGGCGAGGTCAAAAAACAATATCAGACTGTATCAGAACATCAACCAAATATATTCAATATGTCGTACTTTTGGGTAACTTGGTGTAGATCATTCAGGAAATGTGTCAAATAAACTTTGTAAGATAGTATAATACGACACTGACAGCCTAGTTTTCACCGAATTACAATACGCCATTAATTCTCATTAGATACTACAACACAAACTAAAAAAAAAAAAAAATGAAAAAAAAAAAATAATAATATTTTTTTTTTAATTATATATATATATATATATTTATATATTTATAATTAAATGATTAAAAAAAGATTAAAAATACATAAATAAATACAAACAAAAATATATAAATAAGTAAATAAAACAGATAAACACGAACTAATAAATAAATACAACCATTTATATGTACATTAAACAAACAAACAAATAATTAAAAATAAATAAAATAACAATAAATAATAAATACAAACATAAATAAAAAAATAAAAAAATCCAGGTAAAAATATAAATATATGAATAAGTAAATAAATAATAAAACTAATAAATACAAATTTAAATATGTAAATAATTAAATAAATAAAAATAAATAAATAGATAAAAATGGATAACAATAAATAATAAATACAAACATAAATATGTACATCAATTATATAAATGAATGAATAAATAAATAAAACCCAATAAATAAATAAAGCAAGCAATCTCTGTCAACCTAAAAAGCATCTAAGTGCTTCACTTGAAACTCAATTTCATCAAAATACCTGTTAAGTCGTCTATAAGTCGATGCGATGCGTGTGTGGTTTGCAGTTAACTATTAATTAAACCAGGCTAATGTTATATGGTAGACTATGAGCTGTTCAGACGCTCCAGACGTCCTCTAGTAAACAGAATCACAATGTCGCATCAGCGCATGAATTAAACAGCAGCTCTTCCCTCAAGAGAAGCACAAGCTCTTATCCCGAGTAATAAACCACCGTCTCCGTCTCTTCTTCTCCGCCGGCCGGAGCAGAGCCACAAAAACATTCATTCCCTTTAAATGGATCTGAGCATCCCGACTCAAGCTAAAGATCCACTGAACAAAACACTGCTCTGCACAAGGCTTTCTAGGCCACTGTAATCCACAAAATCTCATTCATTAATGGGATCATATCACAGAAAACCGGATTTTGTATTCCTCTGCAGTCTATGCAAACATAACAATGATGTCACGACTCATTAACATGCATTTGCATATCATATCACGAACACATAGAAAGCGCATTAGTGCCCACCCTCTTGTTTTTCTTTTGCAATGTTTCAAAAAGTATTTTTTTCATTCATTTCTTCCCTTTTTATCGCATAATATGCATATATATTCAAATATTTAAGTATTTTGAGAGTGTAGACTTGATTACGCCATTTGCGGTGCTTCATGGGAGTGGGCGGAGCTAACAAGATATTTTGGCGCAAGTTGCGATTTTCAACTCTCTGATTGGTGGAATTTCCTGCTCAGCATTATAGGAAAAAACAACATAAGTTGACATTTGGTAGGAAATTATGGAAGCTTGTTTCCGCCACTGAATAATAAATAAATAATAATAATTGCGACTTTTTATCTCACAATTCTGACTTTTTTTTCTCACAATTGCGAGATATGAAGTCAGAATTGCGTGATATAAAGTCGCGATTCTGAGAAATAAAGTCGCAATTGCGAGATATTAAGTCAGAATTGTGAGATATAAATTATTCTGAGGTAAAAAAAAATATATATATTTTTTTTCCTTAGAATTGGACTTTATATCTCACAATTCTGAGAAAAGATGTCAGAATTGCGAGATATAAACTCGCAATTATGTGTTATAAAGTCAGAATTGCGTGATATAAAGTCGCAATTGCGAGAAAAAAAGTCAGAATTCTGACTTTATAAGACGCAATTGCGACTTTATTTCACGCAATTCTGACTTTATATCTCGCAATTCTGACTTTATATCTCGCAATTGCGACTTTATTTCACGAAATTCTGACTTTATATCTCGCAATTCTGAGAAATAAAGTCAGAATTGTGAGATGTGAACTCGCAATTGTGAGATAAAAAGTCGCAATTATCTTTTAAAATGTTTTATTTTGTGGCGGAAACAAGCTTCCATAGGAAATAAATAAAACAATGCTTAACCCCCCCCCCCCCCCCAAAAAAAAACAGTATTATAAGAGTTTGCATCTGAACTACATTTAACGCAGACCATTTTCCTTTAGTCACATGACGGATGTCCAAGTGAAACTGGATATTCAACATCCATCAGAAATTGTGTTTTAGGAAAGCAAATAGTGATTGTGTATGAACTATACGGGCACAATAAAGCTGTATATTCATTTGCAGTCTGTCCCGTTGACCAACACGCCGCTGGCCGGCTCCCAAATCTCTGTCCGCCGCGGACCTGGGAAACACAACACACCCTGATACCGGGTGAGCGGCCAAATTCCTCACATTCCTCCCTAAATACTCCTCGAAAAACGAGGAAAAACACACAGTATCTGTTTAAGCGTTCCCAGGTGTAAGTAAAATTAGCGCTATTAAACTGTGCTGATAAACTGACTCAATTAAAGAACGCTGGGCTGCTTTAAATGCAAATGAGCTGGCAGTTTACCCTGACACTTCACAAAAATCACTTGTTTTTTCCAGTTTTGAGTTGGTTTTTGCTTTCACTGAGTTGAATCAGTTCTAATGCTGATTTTGTATCGGGAACTGGAGGAGAGACAGTCACGTAATCGACGTCAGCTAGCCGAACGATCAATCCTGAGAGCGTAAAGAGAGGAAACATCTCTACAGGGCTTTATCTTTGACTGATAGCGACACGGCTACGCTTGTGCGCTTGCTAACGCTAACCCATTAGGACCTACAGGGGGAAAAACGCTGTTACCGCTAATAGAGCAGGAAACTAACGGAGCAAAGAGACGTACAGGAGGATTAGCAGAAGCAGAAAGCCGATGGAAATGTGGAAACCTGAAGAAAACATTTAGGACACGAGAAACCAAACCGCTAATGATGCTCATGATCAATGTAGAAACCTGGCAAAAACACACATTTCCTTACTATAATATAATATAATATAATATAATATAATATAATATAATATAATATAATATAATATAATATAATATAATATAATATAATAAACACAAAAAATATCAAATATCAAGAACAAAGAAATTATATATTTAACAAATAATATAAAAAAAACATTTAGTATTTCAAACATTTAGTATTTTCAAAAAATCAAATAAACAATAAATATTTTTTAAAGATTTAGCATTTTTTCATATGCATCATAATAAAAAATAAGAAAAATATTAAATATAATTAATAAATTAAAATAAAAAATGAAGCCAATTTTATTTATTAATAATAATAATAATAATAATAATAAATTAAACAAATAATCTAAAAAATATATAATTTTTTTTCATATTATGCACCACAAGTGAAAATAATAAATAAATAATAATAATAACAAAACTATAAAGATGAAACATTATTCTTATTCTGACAAACTGACAAACTAAATACAAATTAAAATAAATCCTATATATATATATATATATAATATTTCTAAATTAAATATATATTTTTGTGTGAAATATGATCTGGACATGTTTCATCCTCTTAAGGTTTTCATTTAGTAATATTGTGAAAGCCTGAACTCATGCTGAGCATTGTGTGTTAAATATGTCATGATAAATGTGTGTGTGAATACAGATGTGTCCAGATCTTCCACTAAGCTGATAATATGTATATATCCGAAGACTAGACAGGGGATTGTGAGGTGCCGAACGGCTCGGATGGGATCCGGATGAGGTGAAAGGGATCATGGGAAGACGACAGTGAAGCGAGTTTCCCTGATCAATATCGGCTTCATCCCATCGCTCGTCCGCTCTCTACGTCTTCATTTACTCTGGACACCAACACCAAAACAACACACACTCTCAGGAAGGGTTTTATTTTCTTGTGGAGTGACATGAGGAGAAGGTCAAAGCCAAATATCAGTTATTGTTCTTTTTATTCAATTAACAAGAAGTTTGCAATCGAAACTGAAAATGGTAAACTAGTTTAGAAAATCATTATTTAATTACTATATATATAAAGGAAATTAGCACGTTAAAATTTACAATTTACCACATTACAATTGTTTTATATTATATAAATATAATAATATATAAAATATAAGTATTAAATATATTCATTAATACATATATTGTGTAATTATATATATATATATATATATATATATTTAATTTGACTTAAATATAAATAATATTTAATAATTTCATATTAATGTATTTATTTGTAATAAATAAAAAGTAATACACACACATAAATATATGACCATTAATATTAACTATTTTTAAAATTACAATGAATATGTATTTAAAAAAATATATTAATATATTTATGTATTAATATATTCCATTGTATATATATATTCCTATTTTTTTCATATATTTTTAAATTATATAAATATTATATAAAAATATAAATATTTAATAATTACATTAATATATATTATATTACATTAATATAAACATTAAAAATGTATATTAACATATTTATTTATCAACATACTGCATATTTTATGAACATATATATATATACATATATATATATAAAGAGTTTGAATAATGTAATATTTGTTTATTTATAATTAATATAAAAAGGCAATATTATAACTATATACATAGAATTATTACTACACAATTGATTGTTAATTATTACAATTATTATAAAATGAAAAGCTCAACAAAACAAAATGATTTTAAATAGGAGGGAATCAGACATTGAATGTGTTTAAAACTAGCTAAGTTACTTCTATGCCAGATAATACTTTATCTAATAGTTCCCAAACAAAACCTTGGGATTTGTGCCTCTAATACCATGAAAGAGTGAGACGCCTATAAGCCTTCATCATTCTCCCATCACATAACCCCAGTCACGCATCCCATATGGCAATCTCATGCATCCTGATCGGATTATCCCACAACAGACCAATAAAGATGTAAAGAGTGTATGAAACTGTTGGAGTCTACACACACACCGACACCGGCGGAAGAGCCACTGCCTGCATTCATTCAATTATCCATGAGCGCAGATGAATCATTCATGGATATTATGTCAGCAGACGAAAACTGCAGACGACAAGCACGCGGCGGACGGAAGAGAACAAACGAACGTCGTCTTCCTCTGTTTGTCCGGATGCATTAACCTCAGGAGACCTCGTGGGGAGAATGATCTCAGCGGGGCGGGAAGACGGATGAAATGTTGAGGTGACCTTCGAGCTTCACCGTCTTCTAAGTGCTCAGTGTGAACGAGGGTCGTATCATCCATCCATCCGTCTCCCACTGACCGGGTCTCCAGCTGACCTTTACCGTGAGTCACAAACACATTAAACGCCCTGTCATCGCACTGTTTTTACACAATACGCTTCTGAAGGTTGTCAAACAAACGCTTAATGCTTGTCAGTTACTCTACAGACAAAAAACTGCTTGCCTTTTATTAATTTAGTTTAGTTTAGTTTATTAGTTTATTTGAGCAGTAAACATTCTGCTCAAAAGGAGTGGGCCGAAGCAAAAGAGCTTATAAGCGCCCACACCCCAAATTAATACAATAAAAAACTCATTTCACAATAGTACAAAGAATCATAGTGTAAAAGCAACAAAACAACAACAAGGAAACCACAACAAAAAAGAGAGAGAAACAAACAAAAACAACAACAACAACAACAACAACAACAAAAAAAACGGATTATACACACTTTCAGTATCTGATAATGCTAGAAATACCCCTAATGGCAACTCATTTCTTCTTCTCTGTACTTTTCAAAAATCTTTTGTTTGTATTTATATTTGAAAAGATTGATGTTTGGACATCTTTTCATCTCCATCTCTAAATTATTCAGCTTTAAATTAAAATTCAGCTTTTTCCGGCTCTAAAACGAATGTCCTTTTCTGATGACATCATCAAGTACTCACTTTTTTAAACTCCGCCCCTCAAGCCCCCAGCCGTATACTTGCATTCATCCGCCTCTAAAACGAATGTTCTTTTCTGATGACATCATCAAGTACTCTCTTTTTTAAACTCCGCCCCTCAAGCCCCCGGCCGTATACTTGCATTCATCCGCCTCTAAAACGAATGTTCTTTTCTGATGACATCATCAAGTACTCTCTTTTTTAAACTCCGCCCCTCAAGCCCCCGGCCGTATACTTGCATTCATCCGCCTCTTAAACGAATGTTCTTTTCTGATGACATCATCAAGTACTCACTTTTTTAAACTCCGCCCCTCAAGCCCCCAGCCGTATACTTGCATTCATCCGGCTCTAAAACGAATGTCCTTTTCTGATGACATCATCAAGTACTCACTTTTTTAAACTCCGCCCCTCAAGCCCCCAGCCGTATACTTGCATTCATCCGCCTCTAAAACGAATGTTCTTTTCTGATGACATCATCAAGTACTCTCTTTTTTAAACTCCGCCCCTCAAGCCCCCGGCCGTATACTTGCATTCATCCGCCTCTTAAATGAATGTTCTTTTCTGATGACATCATCAAGTACTCACTTTTTTAAACTCCGCCCCTCAAGCCCCCGGCCATATACTTGCATTCATCCGCCTCTAAAACTAATGTTCTTTTCTGATGACATCATCAAGTACTCTCTTTTTTAAACTCCGCCCCTCAAGCCCCCAGCCGTATACTTGCATTCATCCGCCTCTAAAACTAATGTTCTTTTCTGATGACATCATCAAGTACTCTCTTTTTTAAACTCCGCCCCTCAAGCCCCCGGCCATATACTTGCATTCATCCGCCTCTAAAACGAATGTCCTTTTCTGATGACATCATCAAGTACTCACTTTTTTAAACTCCGCCCCTCAAGCCCCCGGCCATATACTTGCATTCATCCGGCTCTAAAACGAATGTCCTTTTCTGATGACATCATCAAGTACTCACTTTTTTTAACTCCGCCCCTCAAGCCCCTGGCCGTATACTTGCATTCATCCGCCTCTAAAACGAATGTCCTTTTCTGATGACATCATCAAGTACTCACTTTTTTAAACTCCGCCCCTCAAGCCCCTGGCCGTATACTTGCATTCATCCGCCTCTAAAACGAATGTCCTTTTCTGATGACATCATCAAGTACTCACTTTTTTTAACTCCGCCCCTCAAGCCCCTGGCCGTATACTTGCATTCATCCGGCTCTAAAACGAATGTCCTTTTCTGATGACATCATCAAGTACTCACTTTTTTTAACTCCGCCCCTCAAGCCCCCAGCCGTATACTTGCATTCATCCGGCTCTAAAACGAATGTCCTTTTCTGATGACATCATCAAGTACTCACTTTTTTAAACTCCGCCCCTCAAGCCCCTGGCCGTATACTTGCATTCATCCGCCTCTAAAACGAATGTCCTTTTCTGATGACATCATCAAGTACTCACTTTTTTTAACTCCGCCCCTCAAGCCCCTGGCCGTATACTTGCATTCATCCGGCTCTAAAACGAATGTCCTTTTCTGATGACATCATCAAGTACTCACTTTTTTTAACTCCGCCCCTCAAGCCCTCGGCCGTATACTTGCATTCATCCGCCTCTAAAACAAATTTTCTTTTCTGATGACATCATCAAGTCCTCTTATTTTCTCCATATACTTTACATACACATTTCACCATCCTATTAAAAACAGATAGTCAAAATAAAGTTCAGCCCCACGTTTTTTTCCTGTATCACAGAAATACACCACTTTATGAAGTTACATTATGCAAAATAAATATTAGTGCATTAATCATTGCATGTTGTAAAATACTACTATTTGCTGTTGCTTATAATTATTTGTGAAATTTACCAGCGATTTCTGAGTGAAAAGAGAATCCCACACAATTGTTTTTTCAGTTTATTTACGCCCTAAAAACAATTCACTTTTTTCTGATGACATCAAGTAGTTGCATTTTTTTAACTCCGCCCCTCAAACCACCAGCCATATATTTTACATACACGTGTCTCCATCCAATCAACTGCAGACAGTCCGGTTTTTTCCCACTGAACCTCCTGTTTCACTGAAATACATCACTTTACGAAGTAAAATGGGTCGCGAACATTGTTTGAGGAATCTGAATTCACATACTTTACATTATGCAAAGTTAATATTATGTTCCACATACTATTTAAATAGTGCATGTCAAATAGTATGGCATACTACTTTCTAGAGCAATTTTAAAGTACTCATCAGCGAAGTACTCGTTATAAACGATATTGCAAATTGCAAACCCCGCCCCCTTGATAACTTTGCCAAGAGAATGATTCCCTCTTTGTCTAGTTGACCCTTACACTACGGATGAACTTGGATCCGCCTGAAGCGTTTATATTCCCGGAGGTGCGTAACACTCTTTCTCCATCTTGTCTGACACCGCGGCCCATCATTCTTTTATACGCACCCGTTGCTTTCTGCAGGCCCCCTGTGCGGGCGCAGGTACACATCAAACCCATTAAAGTGTCAGGCTCCAGCGCATAAAGGCTGATGCCTTCCTGGAAACGCCAGCAAAGGATAAATTCTGCTGCGAACAAGCAGGAGGTCCGAGAACAAGAGCCCAGACTCTTTACTGTCGGCTCACACAGGTGTAAAAGCACAGTCTGCACATTCACTGAGAGCAGAGGATCTCGTCACACACTGTACAGGACACCGAGAGACGGGGAGCCTGTGCCTGCGCGTTTCTGGAGGTGTACGGCTCAAACAAAGGGAAAGCAGAGCTGAAACACTGGATAAAAAATAATAATAAATAAATAAAATAAAATAAAATAATAAATAAATTAATTCTCTAAAATAAAATATGAAATATGACAAAAAAAAAAAAAAAATTCTGTAAGTGTAGGTTTCAAACAAAGGTAAAGCAGAATTGGAACACAGAATATAAAAAAAAAAAAAAAAAAAAAAAAATCTCTAAAATAAAATTTCTAATTTCTTAATATAAATATGAATAAAAAATAAAATAAAACTGAGAGCTCTTATTTTTTTTTATGTAAATAAATATGAATATAATAATCAAAATAAAATAAAAATAAGATGATTTAGATCCACCAATTGTATAAAAAAATCTAATAAAATGTAAATGTCTTGTTTTTAAAGGACATACATATAAATTTAATATAATCATAGATCAAAATAATACAAAAAATAATAATCAAATTTCTAAAATATACAAATATAATATAATCATAAAATAAAATAAGAAAATTGAGACCCTCCGATTGTTTGTAAAGTACGTAAATATAAATAAAATCATACAGCAAAATAAGAAATAAAATTAAAGTTAATTATTTAGATCCTCTAATTGCATAAAATAGAAAATAAAATTTAGATCTCGTTTCTGAAATATAGTAATAATTAGATTTCTAAAGAATTTCTAAAGCATATAATAATAATTTATTGTGAATTCATTGATAAATACAGTTAGCAGAAAAACAATACTGACAATGCCATCAATGCAGTCAAAGTCTTGTTTCCATCCAACCACATGTACTGGAAACTCTTCCATAGAGCGGGAAAACTGTCCTGAAATCAGCCGCTCTGTGTTAGCACACTGCTAATGCTAATGCCCAGATCCTCATACCGGCTAAATATATTTGTGCAAATCATCCAAACCAACACTTTTCGCAAGCATTAAGATCTGAAGAGTAAATGAAGTATGTTAAGCAGAGCTCCAGCAACTCTTAGGACACTCGTGTTGTTTCACGGCCCATAATCCTCTCTTCCTGCTCATTACGTGTGTGTTTTACAGCGGGTAGTGTCATGGATTCATGAAGAGCGCTCATCCTGCTCAAGCGCAGGCCATCCGTCTTCACACAACAAGGCCTGCTGGGATACGACAACACATCAAAATATTCCTGAAATCCTTCACGTGTTCAGACGCTCGCTGAAGGTCTGAGAACAGCAAACACAATCTGACACACACCGAACAAAAACTGCTTTTCTGAAAGACCTTCAGAGCTCAAAACACTCAAAACACACGGGAATAAAAGCTCGTTTCGCTCTCAACAGGTAACGTCTTGATATATATATACATATATGTGTGTGTATGTATGTATGTATGTATATGTACAAAACAAATTTATATATATATATATATATATATATATATATATATATATATATATTAATATTATTACATAAAAATGAATATAAATCAACTAATATAATTGTATAATATAATAAAAAAAACATTAATAGTCATCAGTTTTCTTACGTCACAGAAAACGGTCAAATTTTTTATGCACATATGCCCAAAATTAGCAAAATATGGGTTGAGTGCAATAAAAGATTGACAGCCTTATTTTCAACAACACAAACTTCAAAAAAAATAAAATAATAATAATTCAATAAATAAATAAATAAATAGTTGCTCCTTGATCCTACAGACATTTTACAACGATGGATGGATGGATGGATGGATGGATGGATGGATGGATGGATGGATGGAAAAATGGATGGATGGATGGATGGAAAAATGGATGGATGGATGGATGGATGAATGAATGGAAAAATGGATGGATGGATGGATGGATGGAAAAATGGATGGATGGATGGATGGATGAATGAATGGAAAAATGGATGGATGGATGGATGGATGAATGAATGGAAAAATAGATGGATGGATGGATAATACAGTTTTGTAACAACTTGAGAGGGGTTTTTGGGTGAAATATGCCTTTAACTTGTGCGCACAAATTGGACTATTGCATAAAACATGTGCGAATCAAGCAGCGTTTCCTTCCCATGTGTTTACAAGAACAAAATCATCAGTTCCTGGGAAATTGCCACAAAATATCAGTAATAAAAAAAGAAGTTGCTTTTTTTCCCTCCATCATAAATGACGTGTCAGAACCACCAAACCAACATCTGAGGTGCTGCGATGCGATTGGTCCGCTGGTTGGTCCAGTTATCCAATCACAGCCTCCGCTGTGGCAAAGTCACATGAGGCCTATGTTGTGGACTTATGTGTTTAAATGTGTTCAATTGTAGTTTATGCGCATGTTTTCTTATCGGAAAACACATTCACACGTTTTTTTACGTGCATTTTTAGAATTTGAATGCCGTTTTCATCCAGACGTTTTTTTTTTTTGCATATCCCAAAACGCATAAATAAATAAACAGTTGCTCTTCGAGTGAACAAATGCTTCTGTAAAATAATAATTTAGGTTATAGTCCAATGAAAACGTACGATCATTCAGGTAAAATATGGCTTGAGGGCGTTACGACACTGACGTCATTTTCATTGAATAATAAATAAATAAAATGATGTTGCTCTTTTCAGTTAACAATAGTTGCGCGGTTTAATGAGCTTTGTTACGTCATCAGCTCTTCCTCCTATAACAAGCGAGTGTAAAGCGAGAGGCGGCTGTGGGAATGAGCGCTGGATCAATCCGCCGGGCACTGGAGCGATGGACGGCCCCTGGGAGCCCTGCGTAAATAACACAATGTCCATTCATGCAGCAACGACACGCATTTCCATACATAAGCAATGACAGGTACTTATCCCACTCCGCTCCGGGAGAATAGGAGCACATCACAAGACAAATCTGGAAACTGCAACACAAGTGCACTTGATTCAGGCCAAACGAGTTTTACCTGTGGGAATTAACACACGATCTCCCTTGAGAGACTTTTAGAGACATAGAGATATTAAACAAACATTTACTGCCGTCGAGTGCAATGCATTTCACTTGAGATGTGAATGTAAGTCCATAAAGGGGTGTGGCTTTGAATTACTCTACTGTCAAGCCTGGTTTTATGCAAATGCAGCACACACACACACTTCCCATCGGATCCACTGTAAGCCACACCACTCCGAGACGGCATGTCCATTACTGTGCAAAATACAAATCCATCCGTCATGAAATATTAAAGACTGAGCAGAATGACCCGAGCAAGAAACGAAAACACCCTTTCTTCAACTCGTGTATCACACAGATCTCACACACTGATTCATAAAAGAAGATATTCAAGACTGGAGGGACTTAAAAGCAAATGAAACCGATATCCTGAATATTGGACGCGTTTCCATCATTGATCGAGTTCAGCGCAGCCACAATCAAACACAAGATGCTGACATTTCACATTGACCAGACACATTTTACAATACAACAGCACTGCATATATTTGCATTTTATATAATATGCACAATACACTAATTAGAAAGAGAAAAATTCCCTCACGCGCAGCATCAGTTTTGCACCGTGCAATTTATTTCTAAACTAAGATCTTCATAAATGCTTCACTTGCGCTCGAGGAGGCAGATTGAAGACTTCGGAGATGAAATCCTCTAAAACCAGTGCCTACATGTGGTTTTGATGGTTTAGTCGGCTGAAATGAGGTGTTGTTCACTAGTTTTCAGCAGGTGGGCATTGCTGAACTGAATCTCCTGAAAGATCGCGTCAGTCTGCATGAACACATCAGATGCATAAACGCACAGCGCTACTTTCATCTGAAATATGCTGTCCTCAACACGTTCCCGTACTTGATATCAGATATACGAGGCTGGCACGCGCACGGCGGCATCAATTCTCAGTTTACACAAGCGAGGCTTTGGCTTCTGGAGGGGAGGATGACTGTCCCGCGGACTTGAGCTGGCAAATAACAGCAGAGAAACGCGCTGTAAAGTCTTAAAACGCATCAAAACTGACTTTATTCTTAATGCGCAAAACGCGTCTGGAGCGCAAACTGCGCACTGGGCACCACCTTCTCCACGCGCTTCAGGATATCCACACACTTCAGCTGAAGTGGATAAAAACGGGCGTTTCGTTTCCAATCATTTCTGACATTCACGTAAAGTGTCTGCTGTCACATTTCAACTGCTCTTACCTTGTTTTAACGAGCGCGTTCCTGCGTTCTCCCTGATTCTGCACGCGCAAAACCCCCTCACATCTTCATGAGCATCGCGCCAAGGAATAAATAACGATAATAATCCAAGGAGAGGGCAGATCCAAGGAGATAGAGAGAGCTCCGCGTGTGGACGGTGGCGAATAACGCTTTAAATCCCCCGGATAGCGCTGCGTCTCGCTCGGCGCGTCTGATTTCAAGCTCCGCTCCGGAGAAACCACAGCTGTGCGCGCTGAGGAGAGCTGGAGGGTGACGTCATGGACACGCCCACCCCCCACCTCTCTGTCTCTCTCTCTCTCTCTCTCTCTCTCTCACTCTCTCTCTCTCAGTCTCGGACTCCGCCCCTCCCTCGCAATACACTTGTTCTGACTTCGCCCCTTTCAGTAACGCGCGGAGTCCAGCCACGCCCCTTTAGACTCTTCTGATGGGATGAATCGCGTGAAGAAACGTCCATTTCACCTCAAATTCTCATGACAATTACATGCATTTTTATTTTTCCTCAATTAGGACTCTTATTAAATATGTATTACTGTAATACAGTAACAAAAATCTTAATGGGCTTAACTATTATATATATATATATATATATATATATATATATATATATATATATATATTTTTTTTTTTCATTAAAGCTTAAATTAAGGGTAATAGAGTAATAGGACATGATGTATTCTTTACGACTCAAATATTAATATAATTATTTATCATTTAAATAATTCATGAATTGAAATTACTTGAATAATAATTTGCAAAAAAATTGTGTTGTCAAAAAAAGTTTGTAAATATATAATATGTGTGTGTGTGTGATATATAAACATTTTTATGTTGGATGCGATAAATCGATTTGACAGCACTAAATAAAATAATTTCATTATACGTTTTTCAAGTACAGTAATGAGAATGTGTTTTTTTTTTTATTAAAGTAATAATAACTTTACTCTAAAAAAAGAATTATAATGTAAAAATACTACAGTAAAACTATTAACTGGTATACTATTTATTGTAAAAATGATAATAGATTTAACAGATTTAATGTTTGTATTAAAAAAATGTAAAACAAACTATTTATTCATTTTATAATAATTGGCAAAAATAATTACATACTTTTTTTCTATATTACAGTAATGAGAATTATATATTTTTTTATTAAAGTAATAAATAACTTCACCATAAATAAACATAATTATAAAGTAAAAATGCTACTGTAAAATTATTTAAAATTATTGTAATGATAATATTTAAGCACACTAATGATAACTACTAATTTATAAAATACTATAAAAAAGGTGTGTATATATATATAATTTAGAATTTTTCTTTTGATTTTAAGATAAAATATAGGCGCGTTCACGTAATTACGAGAATTCAACTTGTAAAAATCGTCCTTGTAGAACTCTTAATTACAACTTGTAAACTTGTAACTTTCCGAGATCTCCCACTTGTACCACCTGACCATGTTGTTGCCACAGAAACACACAACATCAAGTGCTGTCATCATCTCGAAATTACGGTAATCGCGATGGGGCGTGAACACAGCATATGACCCACCAAAATTCGAATGCGCTAAAATTTTAATCAGAGTGCATTATGGGTGTTGAAGTTTTTAGCAAAAGAGACCTCTAGGACTTTGTTTTCTGTAGTTATTTCATAGTGTCGGCCCAGATCCGGCCCACATCCGGTACGCGATGAATGTACCAGATGTGGCCCGGATCTGGGCCGACACTATGTTGCTGTCTGGGGAAAGAATGGGTTCACACACACACACACACACACACACACACACTCACACACACACACACACAGCTTGACAGCATATACAGCCAAGTTTTATTAAAAGCCAGCAGTCAATTCTCCAATTATTATAGATTTAATTTTTGTATAAAAAAAAACAGTAAACATTTTTTTTATATATATAATTTATAATTTAATTTTTTTTTTATTATTATTAAGTTAATTTTTTAAAAATAATAATTGGCAAAAATAATTACATACTTTTCCATATTACAGTAATGAGAGTTATTTTTTTATTAACTTCACTATAAATAAAGAAACTATAAAGTAAAAACGCTACAGTGAAACTATTTAAAAATAAATATTGTAAAAATGATCATATTTAAGCAGATTACATATAATTGTATCTAAAATACTGTAAAAAAAAAAAAAAGTGTATACTTATAATTTTGAATTTGAAATATATGTGTGTTCACATAATTATGAGATTCCGACTAGTAAAAAGCGTTGTAAAAACACGCAATTACAACTGGTAAACTGGGAATTTTCCGAGAACTCCCACTTGAAGTTTTTAGCAAAACAGACCTCTGGGACTTTGTGTTCTCTAGTCATGACCCAGACAGCAACAGTGTCGGCCCAGATCCGGCCCGCGTCGAATCCACATGTACCGGATGTGGCCCGGATCTGGGCCGACACTATGTTGCTGTCTGGGGAAAGAATGGTTTAACACACACGCACACACACACACACACACACACACACACACACACACACACACACACACACGCACACATAGACAGCCAAGTTTTATTCAAAACTACAGATTTACAGGTGTGTTAAGAGCTGGAGCTGGTAGAGACGGGATAGGACGTGTCACCAAAGTTTTCACAGTGACTTCTCGACTTCCAACCACTTCATAAAGGCATATTCTTATCCTCCTCTGTTCGACACGTACCCATGTCACGCGTGTGGGTTGCCACGCTTGGCGTGAGAGCCAAACTTAGCCTGAGCGGAGGCCAGTCGGCACCAGAACGCCTTGGCAACCAGAAACATCTTCCTGCGCTCAATCCTCCACAGCAGTCGCACAAAAAAAACAAAAAAAAAACCCTTCTCCTGCCATTTTGCCAACTGTTACACAACACGCTCTTCCGTTTCAGGCCGATTTCATGATTCATTTACACTTTTTGAAAGGGATACCCTGAAGGCTTCTTCTTACAACTAAATCTCTTTGTACTGATCCATCACAAAGTGGCTTCGGTCTGCAGGGTCGTCTCTCTGATTTAACGATAAGTGGGGACAAAAGGTGTAAAAAACAGCGTCAAATCAAACACTTGCTGTCAGTTTGCTAGCTAACATATAGCAGCTTTACGGGGCTAATGGACAGAGAGAGCTTTCTGTAGCTTCTCTGCATTGCTGAGCGCATGGCATTCTGGGATATCTATGGCAACTGTCTAACGGATGGCACGAGTAGGCGAGGGTGCTAAACTCTGACAGAAAACGGAGGCACTTCCTTCTGTCGGCGGATGGCTTGCAATCTTATGCACAACGTCAAAAAAAAACAAAAAAAACCCCAACACCATTCCCACAGCCACACTAACACTATAAATACCTCGTCCACCATGAATAATCAGCTCCATGTACTCCGAAGCAGCACAGATGAAAGATAAAACACACTTTGTAAGCTTGCTTGCTACATATTATACGTTATTAGCGTGTTTGCTAATGCTAGCTCACAATTAGAAACGGAAACAAACCCCTTGATTGAAACTAGTAACCCTAAAACCCTAAGTATTGCATTTTGAGCATAACTTACTGTAAAAAAAACATGTCGTACATGAAGAGCTAAATGTGAGTTTTAAGAATCATCTGTATGTTATTAGCATATATGCTAACGCTAACTTGCGATTAGAAACAGGATCAAACCCAGAACTCAAATTATGATGTTTGGTGCAACAAGTTACGCTTCAGTGTACACTTAAAATGTTCAGACGTAGTTTTAAGTACCCATTGTATGTTATTAACATGTTAGCTAGTGCTAGCTCACGATTAGAAACTGAAACAAACCCCTTGACTGAAACTTGTAACCCTAAAACCCTAAGTATTGCTTTTTGAGCATTAACAAAAAACATGTCGTACATTAAGTGCTAAATGCGAGTTTTAAGTATCCATTGTGAGTTATTAGCATGTTTGCTAATGCTAACTTGTGATTGGAAACAGGACTCAAATTACGACATGTTTGGTGCAGCAAGTCATGCTCTAAATGTAATATTTTAAGTGACTTTTAGGTACCTATTGTATGTTATTAGCATATTTGCTAATGCTAGCTTAAAATAAGAAACTGAAGCAAACCCGTAACTCTAAAGTATTACATTTTGGAACATAAACTGTTGCACTAAACATGCCATTTTTTAAAATGCCTAATTGGAGTTTTAAGTAACCGTTGTTTTTGCTAATGCTAACTTGGGGACATTTGAAAATGACAGCTAAAAGCGCCTAAATGAGTTTTAAGTTTGCAACAGTTAGCATGTTTGCTAATGCTAATTTAGGGTTAGACATGCAGAAAAAAAAACTCAAAGGATTAAATTTCAGAGCATGACTTGTTGCACCAAACATGTACTACTTTTTAAGTGAGCGAAATTTCACAATTCTTTGCCGGCGGACATTGAATGAGAAATTCTACAGACCAGAATACCACAGATACTCTTTACACTCAGGCCATCAAGTAACCACAACACCTTAGCATCTGCTTAGCAACATGCTAAAAAACATGCTAGAACACCATTTGGCAACGTTTGGGAAACCAACTAGCTAGTCACGACTGTTTCCCGAAACCGTAATGTTGCAAAGTGGCCGTTCAACCACGTTGGTTAATTATATCACGCAGGTGTTGGAGTAATAACTACTGTTAATGAATCTGTTTGAGATCGAATTAACACTAGATGTTTCGCTATAAATTAAATCTAATTTTTCTCAGTTATTTTGCTCTATTTCCAGGTTCGATCATAGACTCGTTCTTACGCACTAGAGCTCGTTCACACTCTTCAAAAACTACGCTTTAAATCTTCTGACAAACTAAAAGACGTAAAAGACATTTGTATGTATTCTAAATAAAAGATAGGGGAGCGCGGGGCACAACCTAACGCGGGGTTAAATGTAACACAGACCTTTCACACAGTTAGTCATAGTTATTTTCTCTCGCTGCCAGAAGACGTTCTCCCGCGGATTTGTGGAAAGTTTTGATAAGATTTCGTTAAGATTCTGGACAAAGAGTGTTTTGACACCATGCAAGTACATTTTTTCATCATACGTTTTTTTCGGTTTCTGAGTTGGGTGTGTACGTCACCAAATCTAACTTTATATGACCGTAATCACTGTCTTGTTGCACTGTTTTGAAACATGTCTGCAACTGTTAGCTACTGTAGGCTTAAACTGTGTTTTACACAGCGGGGTTAGATGTAGCAGTGTTACAGCCGCCAAGTGTACAACGATAATGACATGAAAACAGGGAGCCACACAACTTTTCAGGTTTGAGTATTCATTTATTTATATATTTATTTTGCCACATTTAACTTTGTTGGACTTTCACAAACAATGTTGGAATTTGATTGAAGTATGATTTTTTCCCCCACATTTGTTTACTATGCACTGATCACTTGTTTATTTATTAAGAATATAGCCTGTTTTTAATGCAATAAACCCTTAAAAATGTGATTTTAAGTTTGTTTTTTTATTATTATTACTTAATAATAATACTTTTGCATGCAGCTGCCACACACAAATATAATTCAATTGCAATTACAATATTTGATGATTTTATTTATTTATTTGTTGCAAAACTGTGCACCCATTTCCTATATCTCTATCCATGAGGGATGGATGTATGGATATCTGTCTATACAGATGCATAAACAACATCAAACTATACAGATAAAATAGTACTGAATTATGTGTGTTAAACACAACCCAACAACCAATAGCCAACACCCGATAGAGTCCGGCTATGAGTAACACACTTCTAGCCAAAATAACCTTGAATTTGGTTTCATGTCGTTTTTTGCCAAAATAACTTGCGAGATGAATGATATTCCATCATGTGGGCAAAGTCAACAGTGATTACAAGGTGTTTGGTTTCATTTCTTCACTCATTTCATTTCTTCGTTATCTAATTGATGACTAGTCTATTCTTGGGCGATGGTTCAGACGTCTATTACATTTTCACTGAAAGCCCGAATTTCCCCTTGTTTTAGCCTAGACGTCTGGGCTGTGTTTGGACGCTATTAGACGTCTTTTAAACGTAAAATTGCTTGCTGGGAAGTGTTACAACGAACTAACCCCTTTGTCTGTTACAGTTAACCCCGCATATGGGGTAAGTTGTCACATTTGCACTTCTGTCACTTTCAGTGCAACTGTATGAAAATGGAAGGCCCTAGAAAGAACTTTAAGTGTTCATTTGTTGCTTGAGTAAAAAAAAAGATTAATCTAACTTAATTATTTTTTAATAATTGAGCCAAAACCAAAATGTGTTAGGTTGGGCCCCGCTCTCCCCTCTAGATTGAATGTCAGATTGATTATTTTGCTCAAGATCAGGATTTATTGAGTCCACATGTCATGCAAACAAGAAACTGCTTCTAACCACAGGTGGAGATCTGTCGCTCCAAACACACAACTCTGCGATGCTGTTTGCGAATGTTCGTTGAAACGATGGTTTCGGGAAACACAGACTCGTTGAACTGATGATAATGACACAACTTGCGACCATACTTGGCTAACGATGCTTTCGGGGACGTTCCAGCATCGCGGCATTGAGTTTTGTACTTGCAAAAAGCAAAAACCTTGAATTTCTTTTCTGCATTCTTCATATTTTTGCCCATGCAGGTTTTTAAAACTATGCTGACTTGATTTAATTGGGCCGAATGAAAAAAATAGATGCTCCGAAACACAAAAAAATCCCCCCGTCACCTCCGCGACGAGAGCTCTCCAGGGACCGGCTGTTATGTGAAGTCTTGACATGTCTTTCAACTTTAGTTTCCACTTCATCTTTTCATATATCTCTTTATAAGAGATGTACGCCCACCCTCAAGGGTAGTGTGCTGAATATAGCAGTCAATGATGAACTTCTTAATGAGTGTTTCGGTTGCTATGAAACAACAGTTGGTTAATTGTTAATTCAGGCCTGGCACGATGACGGTGATGTGGGTCGACTCTTGTCAACGTGTGTGATTCAGCCGATGGTAAGTATAGCTTGCGTCATGTGTCACATGTGTTCATGTATGTACATGTTGTTATGAGTGAAATCAGTACTGTAGTTTAATAACAACATCAGGAAGCCAGCAAACTTACGTCGGTCACACATAACCAGACAAGCTGTGGCTTGGTTCCCGTCTGTGTTTCTGTGCTGAACTACCAGGCCTGATTTACTACACCACTGCCATGTTGGCTCCAATTGAAAGTGTCAGACGAGGCCGTTGCTGAATCCTAATGACGGAGCTGATCGAGAAACACCCAGCTGTTACTGGAGACCACCGGCGTCTCAATCCACAGCGCCGAGAGAAAGACGTCCATAGTGGGGAATGTGGGATTCATTCAAACTTTCAGTGAAGCCACATAAAACAAATAATTAAAGTTTGTACTTAAAAAAAAATAAAACTTGGTAAAGTAAACGATTTGACAATAAATAGTTAACCACAGTAAAATTAAGGAAATAAGGGAGGGAGGGAGGGAGGGAGGGAGAGAGAGAGAGAGAGAGAGAGAGAGAGAGAGAGAGAGAGAGAGAGAGAAGAAAGAAAGAAAGAAAGAAAGAAAGAAAGAAAGAAAGAAAGGAAGGAAGGAAGGAAGGAAGGAAGGAAGGAAGGAAGGAAGGAAGAAAGAAAGAAAGAAAGAAAGAAAGAAAGAAAGAAAGAAAAGAAAGAAAGAAAGAAAGAAAGAAAGGAAGGAAGGAAAAAAGAAAGGAAGGAAGGAAGGAAGGAAGGAAGGAAGAAAAAAGAAGAAAAGAAGAAAAGAAAGGAAGAAAGAAAGAAAGAAAGAAAGAAAGAAAGAAAGAAAGAAAGAAAGAAAGGAAATATCCAATTACAATTAGTCCAAAATTGGACAATATCTTTAAAATAATATTTTTAATAAACACTTACTATTAAAATTAATTTTATTTGATTTAATTTTTAAAAATGTGAAAAAATCATTTAAATTATATCAAATAAATAAATATTGGATGTGTAACTTTTTGAAGAAATCTGCAATCTTAACCTAAATATATAAATAAATAAATAACTCAAAAATCTGTATGATCTGTATGTATGTAATGTAATGTAAATTACATGCATGTAAATCTTTGAACAAATTGGCAATACATAAATAAATGAATATTGAATGTGTAACCACAACTGCAATAAAGGCTTACCATAAATAAATAAAAATATCTCTAAAATTAAATAATCTCTAACATTAAATCAATTGAATGCAACTCTTTGAACAATAAATAAATAAAATCAAATTTATATTTTTGTAATTATTTGAACAAATCTGCCAAAAAGGCTTAAATAAAATAGGCTTAAATATTTTGTAAATGTATTATGTAGTTTTTAAAAGATTTTAAAATAATTTAGTTTTTAATTAGTGCTGTTCACTTCACTTTCCCGAATACCTCAGTGTATTTTCTGCCATGAACAAGCCAAATTCATCCATAAACAAACTATATTTATCCATTTAAACTGTTTACATTTAGCAAAATCCTCACAGAGCCAATAAACTATTTATACGCGGAAAATCCCGAGGAAGATCTAAAAAGGCTTTACACGGCAACACGATGGAGACTCAATGGGACAGCTGGACGAAGAACACACTCATCAGTGAACACTAACACTTCATTTGCGCTGAACAGGAAATCAATGAGCGACTAGGAAGAGAGGAGCAGGTCACGCCAATTAATATTCAGCAAAGTATCATGGAGAACAGGTGAAGCACACTCATGCATCGCAAACACAGTAATATCTGATTCATTACATGTCATGATGATGATCCAGTGGTCAATACTGATTGCATTTGACCTGAAACATCTCTGAACCCTGCGATCTACTATTGAGCATCAACGTAAGGTGACTTTAGACAAATGCATCTGCTAAATGACGACGTACTGTAAGTGTTTCCTGAAATATCTTCACAATAATTAATTGTCAGGAGACTCTGCGTGGAGTTACCAGAATAAGAGCTGCAGTCTGTGGGTGGTTGCTAGGGTGTTGCTATGATGTGCCAATCCTGTTTCCCTCTGTTTGCCTGTAGTTTCTTGTCGTTTATACCATTGTCCTGTAATAAAGGCAAAAAAAAATTACATATATATTTTAACATTTTAGAGTGGCCTTTTATTGTGGCCAGCCTAAGGCACACCTGTGCAATAATCATGCTGTCTAATCAGCATCTTGATATGCCACACCTGTGAGGTGGATGGATTATCTCGGCAAAGGAGAAGTGCTCACTAACACAGATTTAGACAGATTTGTGAACAATATTTGAGAGAAATAGGCCTTTTGTGTACATAGAAAAAGTCTTAGATCTTTGAGTTCAGCTCATGAAAAATGGGGGCAAAAAGTGTTGCGTTTATAATTTTGTTCAGTGTATATATATATATATATATATATATATATATATATACACACACATATATACATATGTGAATAATATATATGTAATATATATGTGAAAATGTGAATAATTTTAACAAAATAAGAGGGATCATACAAAATGCATGATATTTTTTATTTAGTACTGTCCTGAATAAGATATTTTACATGAAAGATGTTCAGATATAGTCCACAAGACAAAAAAAAGTGCTGATTTTTTTATTCACTTTTGAACAGGATGAAGATGTCCAAATATTTCTTATTTTGTTTAAATATTATATTTTTTTTCATTTAGTACTGCCCTTCAAAAGCAACAGAAGATACTTACATGTTTCCCGGAAGACAAATTAAACACAATTTACATTGATCTTAAAATTCAAGTTTTTAATGTATCGTGTTTCCTTCTGTTTCCAACCAGACGTCAGTGGGCGTTAGTTAGTGTAAATAGCCTCAGCCTACAAGGCGGGCTATTTGCACTTAGTGAACATAGACACTCCGTTTTTAACATTATCTCATAATTTGGCAGCAGGTTTATTAGGCTGCTGTCACTTTAAGACCACCATTTTGACATCATTTTGTGTTTATTTGACTGTTTAAGTGCAACAAGCAGCGAAAACAAACTCAATTTAGTACTGAGAGGTGGCTTTATGTGCGTGTGAGCTCAAAATCTACGGGAATAAGTAAAATTGTGTGCAATCCCACGCCGAAATTCAAACCCTTGCAACACCAACAATATTCATCCGGAACAAATGAAACGAGTGAGTGAGGAGAGGCGGGTTTGTATGGAGCCGTTTCAGATATTTCAGAATTGATATGCATCAAAAAATCTATATTTTATGCGCCACTGCTGAAATCCACCCACATTTGGCAGGTGTTAATGTCAAACCCTGGATACAGAAATTAAAAGTTGTGGGTTTTTCACTTCTTTTATGTTTCAGCAGATGAAAAAGGAGCATCTGATCACTTAAAGTAGCAGCTCAGCTCTCCTCAACAACACACGGTCTGAGGAATCATTCAAATGCACACATAATAAAATATAAACACAGTGACTCAATCCTCAATAGCATTGATTCTCCGTATCGCATTTTAACGCACCGAACAGACTTCAGGCCGGTAGAGTCTTCTCTGTAATTATGCAGGCATAGCTGGACGTATATGCAGTATTTGGGGAATCAAAGAGTCCATTTTATAGCTCACTAGCTTTGGATGAATTCATAAGCGTTCGGTGAGACTCCCGCGCTGTCCACTCCCTTCAGACTTCAACAGAATCTATATAAATTCATGAGCTCCTTTATCCTCTCCGTGTCTCAGACCAGCAGGGTTGGGACGCTGTTATTTCGTCCCCCCTGTATGGTAAACGCACACAGGCCTATACTTCACGTGGAAAAAAAGATGCCTTTTCATAAAGTCCATTAGACGGGCGACCGCTGAGCAAAGCCTGTTATGATACAGTGAGAGATTATGAGCCTCAAACCATGGTGAAATAACGTAGGAAAAACATGCTGCTTCTTTACTGTGTTTACTGTTATTGGCGCCGTTTTCTAAGGCTAGCATAGCTATTGATATCACTATTGATATCACAGACTTGCAAGTTTCACCTGGCGAACAGCAAAATGGTGGGATTTGAGTGCATATTATAATCTTAACAACTACATAGTGACATGTTAAAACAACCCAGAACACATTAACAACCACATAATGTGCTAAAAACCACGCAGAACACCTTAGCAATGGGTTAAACCACCTAGAACACCTTAGCAACCACAAAGCAATGGGTTTAAACCACCCAGAACACCTTAGCAACCACATAATATGCTAAAAAAAAAAAAAAATCACCAAGATCACCTCAGCAACCACGTAGCAATGGGTTAAAACAGCAGAAAACACCTTAGCAACCACATAGCAATGTGGTAAAACTACTTAGAAATCCTTAGCATACACATTATGTGTTAAAACCACCCATAACAACTTAGAAAACATAAGATGGACATAACAACCAGTTAAAACTACACAGAACACCCTAGCAACCACATAATGTGGCAACCAGAACACCTTATCAATGGGTTAAAACCACCTTGAACACCTTAGCAACCATATAACAACAGGTTAAATCTACTCAGAACACTGTATCAACCACATATCATGCTATAATCCACACAAAACACCTTAGCAATCACATAGCAATGGGTTAACCCCCCCCCCCCCCCCCCCCCACCCACCCACCCACCCATACATACATACATACATACATACATCTTAGCAACCATATATCAACAGGTAAAACTACTCAGGACACCTTACCAACCACATAACATGCTAAAACCCACAAAAAACGCCTTAGCAATGGAATAAAACCACCTAGAACATCTTGGCAACGACATAGCAATGGGTTAAAACCACCCAGAACATATTCGCAATCACATAACAAATGGTTAAAACTGCCCAGAATACCTTAGCAACCACACAATGTGTTTAAAAAACAACCATAACACCTTAGCAATGGGCTAAAACCCCCTAGAACACCTTAGCAACCACATAATGTGATAAGAAAACCACCTAGAACAGGGATGGGCAAGTTCGGTCCTGGAGGGCCACTGTCCTACAGAGTTTAGCTTCAACCCTAATCAAACACACCTGAACAAGCTAATCAAGGTCCTCAGGATTACTAGAAATTTACAGGCAGGTGATTTTTTCAGGGTTGGAGCTAAACTGGAGCTAAACAGTGGCCCTCCAGGACCGAAGTTGCCCATCCCTGACCTAGAACATCTTAGTGACCTTAGCAACCACATAGCAATGAGTTAAAACCACCTCGAATCCACATAAAACCACATAATCTGCTAAAGACCACACAGAACACATTAGCAATGGGTTAAAACCACCCAGAACACCTTAACAACCACATAACAACAGGTTAAACTACCCAGAACACCTTAACAACCACACAACAACAGGTTAAAAATACCCAGAACACCTCAACAAACAAAAAATGTGCTAAAAAAACACCCAGATCACCTTAGCAACCATATAGCAATGTGTTAAACCACCTATAACATTTTAACAACCACATAATGTGCTAAAAAAAAATCAACAGACTACCTTAGCAATGGGTTAAAACAACCCAGAACACCTTAACAACCACATAGCAACATGTTAAAACCACCCAGAACATCTTAGCAACCACATAACAACAGGTTAAAACTACCCAGAACACCTCAACAAACAAAAACGTGCTAAAAAAACACCCAGATCACCTTAGCAACCATATAGCAATGGTTGCAAAACACATTAGCACCATGTTTCTTTTCTTTATTATGATGACTTTCTACTAAACATTCAGATATGTACAGAATATAAATTAATTAAAATACAAGAATAGGTCTGGACAAAAAAATAAATAAGTAGGCTATCCCATCACGGATCCTTAATCATATGAAATGAGTTCTGCTAAAACAGATTTTACTAATAATTTTTTTCCCTGACCCAGCCAGAAACCATAGCAACCAACTCAAAATGAGCAACACCGACGCTGTAGAATTGTGGAAAGTTTTGCATGGGGAAGCACGCTAAAAATAGTTTCAATCTGTGATTTCTAAGCTAATGGTTCACAGCGTTCTCCAGAAATGACAGCTAAAGCAGCAAGGAGTTGTTTCACAAGCGCTGACGGCTTTCCTCCGAGGACTGTCAAGAACACGTCCCAAACAAACAACATTAAGGCCTTGGCGAAGAAGAAAAACGTATACTGAGGAGATGTTTCTAGAAAAAAACTCTCCGTCTGCCTTTCATGCTCGAGTGACTTTGAATAAAAGCTTGTCTGCTGCTTTATAGAGCTACACAATGTTTAATTAAGGTTGCAACAGGATCCTGGCGCTGTCGATATCTTATAAAAATCACTGTTTTGTTACTGTGCCGAAGGGATTTTACTGCAGACGAGACACCAAACAGAATGTAAGAGACTCGGCAAACTTAAAGAAGCTCAGTAGCGGCTCACAAATCTCTTGGTCTGTAAGCGGTTCACCCGCTCGACATCAGCGATTACATGTCAAGAAGAAACACAATATTCCTGCAGTTAGCGTTCGTCATGAAGCGGCTTTATCCTGTATGCTGCAGATCACTGAGCCTGAGGAGAAAACACGATGATCTACAGCCAAAGCAACACATGTGAGACGATCTGTTCGTCCAACTGCTGGGGAAACCTGTTTGAAAACAGTCATGATGCAAGTAAAAATATATATTAAATACTAACAAATATATATTGACAATTAATTATAATAAATGTTGTTTGCGCCACATATACATATTCATGGATACCTATTTGAAAACTAAGTCATAATTCTAGTAAATATATACTAACAACTAAGCACATATAAATATACAAAATTATGCCAAAATGCCAGTTTTGTCAAATATTCTCGCAAGCATGGTCTTAAATGAGTTAAAGAGTGAGATATGTGTCAGAGCCGCTATGCTTCTGGTCTTAAAGTGACAGCAGCCTAATAAACCTGCAGTCTGTCATTAATGTCGATCAAAGAACAAGACAAATCACTTGACTGAATCACTTTTTGAAGCTTTAATAAGGACTAAACTGTATTTAATTTATAATTTATGCAGTGAATACTGATGTTTGATAACTTTATTCAACTTCTGTTAATGTTACATGGGTCAAAAACAATGAAAACTATTTTTTTTTTGTACATTGACAGGACAATTAAAAATCTGAACCAATCCGATTGGACCAATATTTGAAGGGCAGGTAAATGTGACATTATAATGAGTTTGTGAAGATTGTTTTAAGTTAACTTAAATTAAAAGTTGTTATTTTTAAAAGCCTAATAAATGTAAAAATGGATAGCTTTCAATTACACTAATGCTGAATGGCTATGATTAATGGCTAAAATTGAGAAAAATGTGTTAGGTTTCTGGTTGCAGCGAGGAAACGGGATTTAGTGCAGCAGACTTTATTAACAATAAACTTAAACTTACAGAAACGCTCGGGAGACTAAGAACAAGGACAGAACAACCAGCGAACATTAACGTCGACAGACACTGAACAGGACAAAACACAGCTCTTAAATACACAGAGCGATGAGGGAAATGAGGCACAGCTGGGACAAATGAACTCAATGACAGAAACCACAGTAACAAACAGGCTTGGGATGAACTAATGAAGGAGGAGTGGCTAGAAACTGAACATAATGAACATAGAGGACGTCCAAACAAACAGAAACGTGACAAGATATCGGTGATACTGGCCTTCATTCACCAAAAAATGCCATTAATATACTGTATATGTTTCTACATTCATTTGGAGATTAAATTTGAAATTATTACAATATAAAAATGTATAAAATCTTTAATGTTAGGTGTTATTCATCGTGATTAATTAGAATAATTAGCAATTAGTTATATATATATATATATATATGTATATTAATATGTATTTTTCACATTTCAAGTTTCACATTTTCTGAATTAAAAATATTTTTTACAAAGTTTTATCACAAAAGTTGAAAATCAAATAAATTTATTATAATTTTTCAAAATGATTATAATAATTTTCAACTGTGATAAAACTTTGTAAAAACTATTTTTAATTAAAAAAATGTGAAACTTGACATACAACAACACATATATTGACGCCACTCACAGTTAAAAGATTTTGACATATTCATAATATTAAAAAAATGCATAATTATTATTAAACAATAAAAACATATGCCAAACTACTTATTATTAAATATAACACAAAATGATTTCAGTTTTTTAATGTTTTTTCCCCCTTTGTTTATATTACATATTTTATTTATATTAAATAATATATTTTATTTATATTAAATAATATATAACTATATATATATATATATATATATATATATATATATAATTTTTTTTTTTTTTTTTTTTATTATTATTATTTATTTATTTATTTATTTTTAATTCAGAACATATAAAACATGGACCACAAAACCAGTCACATGGGTCAATTTTCTGAAATTGAGAGTTATACATCATCTAAAAGCTGAATAAATAAGCTTTCCATTGATGTATGGTTTGTTATGATTGGACAATATTTGGTCGAGATACAACTATTGAACATCTGGAATCTGAGGATGCAAAAAAATCAAAACATTGAGAAAATCTCCTTTAAAGTTGTGCATTTATGTTGGCGATTGTGCTGCATTCACTCACAAAAACACATGTTTTATATATTTACAGTAGGAAATTTACAAATTATCTTCATGGAACATGATCTTTACTTAATATCCTAATGATTTTTGGCATAAAAGAAAAATCGATAATTTTGACCCATACAATGTATTGTTGGCTATTGCCACAGATATACCCGTGCGACTCGTGATCCAGGGTCACAAATCACCAATCCTTCCTTCATCAAACGTTAAACGTTGTCCGCCAAACAGATGTTACTAATAATGTTTCTCTTGTCACATTACTTCCTCCCTAATCATCCCCAGCTGCAATAAGGCATCATTAGTGATTAAAAACAGACATGAACTTAACGAGACCAGCGTCGAGTGCAAATATGAGTCTGTGGCCTCTCGGGGAAAATCCCGTCACCGTGTCTCTCGGTGTGACTCTTCCACAAACACCTGTCAGCCAGCGGGAACGCCGAAGCTAGCCTGCCTTTCGGTCATTATTTCATTTCTCATGCTGTGCTTACATTTCCGTCTCGCCTCGGGTCATTTGGGCTTTCTTGTGCTCGGGAAAAGGTGCGACATGACGAATGAATGAAAGAGCATTAGCTGTTATTAAAACGTTACAGCTGCGGGTGCGCTAGCGCTATTCTTTAACTTCAGCTGGATGTGAGTTATGAGGGAGAAACTGAGGTGTTTCTGAAGCACGGTCGATCTGTCAGGACTGAGTGCCCACGGGCACGGAGACCTGTCAGCCAAATGACTAAAGAACTTTGGCAAAGTTAGCATCAACAACATTACGTTCACTCACCGCCTTGTCATTAGCATTTGTGAATGATAGGCTAGCTGCAAACACTGACTCATTTAACTTCAGTTAACACACACAAGCAAGCAGGTATAATTTCATAAAAAGGTCGAATTATTATATTTTTTGTGGGCATTTACCAATTCGCTCGGCGGCCATCTTGGAAATTTCCACTGGACACTATTTTCTGTAGCAAAACAGTTCGCTAAGATTATGTTTCAGTCAGCAATAACATCTGACAACAACAAAGGAATTTATACAGTTTGGTTTTCTATATTTGCGCTGAAAAAACACTTAAATGCTAATGGCTAATTTACACATGCATCAACTTGATCAAAAACTGAACTGAATAACCAAGACTTTCTGTTCTTTAAAGTTAGCTTTAACTCTATCCAGCTACATTATCAACGCAATTTGATTGCTTGCTAACAGGCTAACATTGTATTCCAACAGGATAGCATGTGCCTTTCACAATGGAAACGGAGTTTGCCATTAAAATGGTGGAGCGTCTGCACCAAAATCACATTTATCCACATCTGTGCACTGAAAAGTCCTGTTTCCGGCTACCAATTTGCTAGCCAATTAGCCGATAGCATGCAATGCTACTGTATGAAAACCTGCAGAAAATTTGACTTTAAAAAGCTTCTGCTCTTAATTTAAATTATAGAGTAACAGAGTTTTGTAGATGAGTTTTATGAAGGAGAAATCTGAGCTTATAGAGCTAGCATGAATACATTGAGCTAGCTATGTCTCGCCTCGCCATTGATCGCTAAAACATCATTAGCCTCAGTTTCTGACGGCTGACCTCTAGAGTTTGTCAGTAATTTCCTGAGGTGCACCATCTTTATGAAAAATATTGATGTTGTGATAAATGCGTATACAATTTTTTTTAACGAAGCAAATCTGCCAGGCTATTTGTGTCTGTATTCTTTGAATGTGGAAACCTTGACAGCTGATGTTATGATGTTTGTAGCAGACATTGTAACAGACGCTTAATGCCTTTTATTATTCCACATGCCCGTTAAAAGCGTGTCTCCGGGGCAATCTTTAGTCATGGCCTGGCACAGTCAAATGATAATGTCTAACATCGGATGCTAATTCTCTTTTGATGAATTCTTGTTTTGCATGTATGTGAATGATAAATTGTTTTTAAGGGCATTTAAATAAGTCGCCTGTCATTAACATTTGCGGTGAGCAACAGAACGATAATAATCAGGATTATGCGCAAAAATGGTCACATCTAGGTTGAAAAGACATGCTTTTGTGCTTTTATAAAGACTGGTTAAAAGGAAATTTAAAAAGTGGAAATAAAAAGGAATAAAAAAAGTGAAAATATGATAATATTGTGTGTGAACACGTATGAACACGTGTGTGTGTGTGAAAAAATAAATATATATGTTAACAATTACATTACATATAATTAAAATTTTATTATTTCATATATAACACACAAATATATATATTTAAATGTTATTAAAATATGAAAAAATATGTATAATTAAGGGTATAATATAGCCTATTGTATATGCTTTGTTATATATATATATATATATATATATATATATATATATATAAATTTTATTATAAATATGCAAAAATATATATATAATTAAGATTATATTGTATCTGAATGTATATATATATATATATATATATATATATATATATATATATATATATATATATATAAATGATATAAGTAGGATTATATTTAAACTTAAATTATATTATATATAATTAATATAACAATATAATCATTGTTTTACATCATAGTATAATAAAAAAAATATATATATAATACTACACTCTGTACTATATATCTTAATTATATTTTTACATGTTTATGTATTATAAAATATATACATTACTAATTCATATAATAAATAATTGTATATATAAATTAATTAATATATGGATGTATGTGTGTGTATGCACACACTTAAATGTATTAATATATAAATATAACATTTTAAGAGTACAACGGCAGTAAATTTGCCGCAGAATTGTCAGGATCATGACTCGATCTCTCTCGTTCACCTCGACATGACTCCTGTCAGCCATCTTTGTTTTCCAGCGTGACACTCTTGAAGAGCGCGTTCCTTCCCGCCTAAACAAAGAGAAAGGAAAGGTCACGCTTTCGTGAAAGAGTAAAGCCTGTTTCATGTGTGTGTGTGTGTGTGTGTGTGTCGCTGCCTGTCTCAGTCTCTCCTCCGTTTCTTTGTTTTATACTCGTCTAACCTTCAAGGCGTAATAATCTCGTCTAATACATTCCCCTGACTGTAAACGCGTTTATGTTCGGGCTGAATATTCAGCCTCCGGGGTCTCGGGTTAAATGTTTGCACAGTAAACACGCTAGTATCAGGTCAAGATTGCGATTTATAAACATTTATTTTGCTGTCTCTCGGCGTGTCACGGCACAAATATGCATTAATGCACAATTAATTATGCAGTCGAAACGCTGCCTTCAAGTCATATCGGAACGATCGTATTCCCGAGACGTGCGCGCGCGCATCACCGCCGGGACTGGGAGACTCGAGCTTAATTTCAGATCTGAACTTTGAGGGCGTCAATGAAAGAAAGAAGTAAATTGGCTTCCGTCATGATTGTGTTTTGATTATCAATGTTGACTACTATGAAGAATCAGTACAAGTGGCTACATGCAAGTATAAATAAATAATGTCTAATGAGATTAAATAAGTTTATATAAGTTACATAAGTCTTATTTCATAGTAGCAATCATTATTTAAGAGATAAATGGTTACGGATACAGTTGAGGTTATACAGTTATGCTAATGATGGGGACATATGCTTCCTTCCTCATTGAGAATAATCCGTAATTAATTGAAGGTTATAAATATTTGCGTTAATACATGTATTGGGTGTGCTTTTTGATACCAATCTTTCATTTGAAAGCCACGTTTCTAGCATCTATAAAATCGCATTCTTCCATCTTAAAAATATATCTAAATTACGACATATGCTTTCAATGAAAAATGCATAACAGTTAGTTCATGCGTTCACCCGATGTACTCGTTAATAAGAAGAATGGCATCTACGCTAATGTTAGTCTTTCTGTTTATTCCGAGGTTTACTGAAGTCAGCCGGATCTAGGCCGTATCCAGATCTGATGGTGGACCTGCGCCTGGACACATCCACGACACATCCCTGAAGGTCCAGCCTCATCAGCCCTTTGAAGGACTCATCGACACGACAGCCATCGGCAATGATCCTCAACAAACTCGTCTCCATACCGGCGTGATGACTCCGACTTCCAACCAGATGGTACGGGATAATATCCTGAATGTTCTGATCCAATCTGACCTCTGACCTGTAATGCTGCCTGGATCATAATCATACACTGTGAGGAGAACTGAGCGACTGAGCCTGGGTTCTCCCAAGGTTTACTTCTCCATTCTGTCACTGATGGAGTTTTGGTTCCTTGCCACTGTAGCCTTGGCTTTTGGCTTGCTTAGTTGGGGACGTTTAATATTCAACAGTATTATTGATCTGCCTTACTTAAGGTGGACGATGACGCTATTTTCTTCTAGAAACAATCTTTGTTGTATTATTTTCCTGTTATCACTGTGAAGCTGCTTTGATACAATCTGTATTGTAAAAAGCGTTATATAAATAAAGATGACTTGACTTGACTTGTATGAAAACCTTTTCTCTACACATAAATACGCAGTTATTAGTGAATTACATCCGGTTTTCACTTCTCTGAGCTAAATGTATGGAAGCCCAGTTCCAAAATCATGCTTTTGTGAATAATGACATAAAATTACGAAATTGTGACTTGTAATTTTTTTTAGGTGAAAAGTCGACATTTTGACATACTTAATGAAAATTATGACTTAAAAAGTCATAATTATGACATAGCCTACTAAGTCATATTTTTCTGATGAAAATATGACATTATGACTTAATTATGACAATGAAGTAAAAAATATGACATACTAAGTCATATTTACCAAATTTTTCATAATATGAATCATAATTTTCATAATATATCATGTCATATTTATGAATTTAAAAGATGAAACAGACAATTCATATTTATAAGAAAAAAGTCATCATGTCATTTAAGACATTTATGACATAAAAAGCTGAAATTATGACTTAGTGCAGTATGTCATAATTTTTTACTTTTAATCTCATAAATATGACATTTTATGTCAATTTGGACTTTAATCTCAATTATGATTTAGTATGTCATAATCTAGACTTTTTAACTAATAATCATGACATGTTATGTCAATTTGTTTATGTTTATGTCATAATATTAAGAGTTCAGAATGCAAAAGCCTCTAAATGCCATCTGAACTTTTCTTCTAGAATGATCATTTTTGTCAAGCTCGTATATTTAAGTTCAGTAATTTCACTTAAATGGCAATGAAAATGACCTATTAATTGTAATTTAAGTGAAATTACTGAACTTAAATATACGAGCTTGATAAAAATGATCATTCTAGAAGAAAATTTCAAATGGAACTCTTCAAATCAACTTTTTATGCCAATTAAAAGCATGATTTTTTTTTCTTATGTGGCAGAAATGGGCTTTCATAGAATATGATTTTGCTGGAGAATAATAAATAAATAAAGCTGAACTTGCTGAGAAGTGTGAATCATCGGTTTCCTGTCAGAACTATATCAGAACAGCTTTTTCCGCCTCATCATCCCACACTGTCCGTTCGTCTGTCTTTGCTGAGGAACTGCGCGTCGATGCAGAGCTTCTTCGACACAAACGCTGCCCTGTCACAGCACAACACGCTTATTCACCTCTCCTTCTAAAAATACTTCGCTTGTTTCCCTCTGTGCAAGCCTGGCCAGACCTTCACTGGAAATGACACGTACAGTACAGGCCAGTCAATCTGACACCAGGCATGAACTTTACAGTTAATAAGTGTGCAACCGAATATATATGTCTTGAGTTTGTGCGCCACTGTCGTCGTTATTGGCCAATTTCTTGTATACAGAACAGAACTTTCCCACTGAAAACCCTCGGGAAAAAAGGAAACAGCTAAACGTACTTCAAAAAGCTAATGCTGCATTCTGTCGTAATTACCGTAATTTCCAGTTGACAACACGTAACGTTTTATGTCGACACTATTAACGCCTAAATGAATCTGCAGCGGTCAGGTGGTACAAGTGGGAGCTCTCAGAAAATTCCCAGTTGACAAGCTGTAATTACGAGCTCTATGAGGATGTGAACGCTTTTTACAAGTTGGAATCTCGTAATTACGGTAATTACGACATGGCGTGAAACGCATCTTAAATACGTGATACAGCGGAACACATGACTGTGTGAACCAATGAACTAACAGAACTCATAACCACATGACAAGACAACGAACCAATGAGAACAAGCGGGAAACAGAGATCACATGACTGAATCACAGGAGGGGAAGAGGGAGTCAGGTGACAATGACCATGACGATATACAAAATAAAAGACAGTCTTTCAAGGAACGCAAAACCATTAAAATATAATTTTCATCCTATCTAAATTTGTTGACGTTCGCAACGCAATTTATGTTTGTAATGTGAAATATCTTCTGAATATTCAATGAGGGAAAGAAGAAGGGCGGGACTTGTTTTTAAGGAAGTAAAATGTATTAAAGGTGACAGAACTTATATTTTAGTTTAACTGTGACTGATACCAAATCTACAGACAACCTTGCTAATGAGTAATAAACTTTATTATAAACTAGTTTATTATAACATGCAGGTTATTTATAATTTATAAAAAAAAAAATGTGAATTTTAAGTAAAGATTTCATTTTATTAACTGTGTATACTTGCAGTCATACAATTATAAAGCTCTATATCAGCATTTCACCCAGCTCTCTAGATATTAGCATCCGCCATTGAAAATCTCATTTCCACCGCGCGCTAATAAGTGGAAAAATCCCGCCATAATAAAGAGATTTCCTGATCCGCTCATTTGTTCGCGTCGAGTTCTTGGTTGTTAAAGCCTGTTCTACATTTGTGCATCCCAGCGTGACACCAGGTTGATCTCAGGACATTAATCACGATTCTGAATCCTCTTTAGTCCTTCATTTTCACCCGCGAGCTCAACAAAAGGCCATTCTCAGAAGAGGCAGGGAGAAGAACACGGCTCTTTTTCTTTCTCATTAATTTTAGGCTTCGTAATAACTTTCGAGACGACTGGAGCAAACAGATACAAATCTCACAGTCTGTGTTCGGGATAATCCGCCGGTGTTCTGCCCTCGGACGAAGCGCTGTTTCTCGTGATGAACACACACGAAATCTTTTGTTTGTGTTGTTTGTTCGACTTTCAACACGACCAGATGATCGTTGAAGCGAGGAAACATCTCTAAACTTCAGTCTGCAAACTTCAGCCCTCGTTTCAGGACAAACAGACCTGAGATGGAAGGATATATTTACCATATTACAGGTTAAATGTTGTTTCAGATCACATGCTAAGACCCGTTCACACCAACATCTATAGTCAAACTAAAAATGATTCAGACACCAGATATTATAATATGTTCATTTATGTAAGTGAGGATAGCAAAATAAATTAAACTGTGACATTTTATACCCAGAGTTTCTTTATACAGTGACTACCAGTAAAATTTATAAAAATTTGGTTTGACTGTAACTATAATGATGTGCGCTGCCGTTTTGTCTGTCCCGCTTCTCGCGCTCTTTTAAGTCAGGGTGGATTCTGATTGGCTGTTAATAATTATTTTAATTGTTTATCAGCAGCAAAAAAATAAATAAATAATAAATTATAATAATAATAAAAAAATCATTCTGAAAGTGCCTTTATCGTTATAGTTATGTGGATTCTGCTTGTCTTTTAGAACTATATCTTTATTGTTTTTATAGTTATCATCTTCGGTGTGAACAGCCCTTTATTTCAGTTGTAGGAAAACGAAAACAGAAGTTTAGCAGAATCACAAAGCTGCTCTTTTCCAAACTACACCAAGAAAATGATAAAAGTATTATAAAATCTGTTATTGACTGAAAATTACACCTTATTCGATCTTAATTGCCACCATTCAATTAAATCAAAACATAAAATATTATAATATATAATATATATATATATATATATATATATATATATATATATATATATATATGTATTAAAAATTAATCAACCTTCTGTATGGCTAAAATGCTTTTGATAATGTTAATTTCTTTTTTTAAAACAGGAATATTAATTTAAGGTGGCTTGCGTTTTTAGTTCAGTACCACTTAATCACTTGTATATTTGACCGTCGCCCCATTTACTTGTACGCAAAGTCAATAGTGAAATGTGCGTTGTTAATAGTAGTTCATTCCCTCATAAAGACATCAAAAACGTCCTTTTCTCTGATCTTCAAGCACTTTGTGCCTCAAATCAAGTGTTTCAGTGGTTCATGGCCCGCAACTTTTCATCCAAGACTATTTGAAATCCCAATGGAGAAAATGAATGGGAAAAGCACTCCAAACTGCAATGTTTTTTGGCGAAATTGCCCTGCAAGTCAGCGGCGGCCTGCGTTTTCAGTACAGAAAAGCTCCAGGATCCGCTGAAGCGACGGAGGTCCTTGCTTGACATTCAGAGCCTCGGCTGTGATTGAGAGCTCCAGTAATTGCCTCTGAAAGCAGTCGAATGTTTTCATCGCCAGTTAAAGCGCGGCGGCCGAAGTCGTTACTTACTGAACCATGTAAAGATCCCGCCACCCCAGAAGCCGGCTGCATTAAGTTAATAATCACTTTCCCCTTTCATCCGCCTCTTTTTCACTTTATTTAGGGAAGGCCACACCACGCGGGACAAAGAGCGCCAGAGCCTGGAAAGGAACAAATAACACATTGTCAACAGATCGCATGAGTGAAGCGTTCATGCTCCACTAGACTCAATTATTATTTACTTCACCAATTCTACAGCATTAAAAGAAGCCAGAAATGATGCTTATTCATCCAGAGTCGCGAAGGCTCGAAAGGCCTTGAGTTACTTATAATGGTTCTCCTTCTCAAGTGCCGTTTATCTCTCATACATAAAATTAAAGCCAGTTGAGAACTTTACTGACGGTAGTTTCAACCGATATTGATTGACCTTCTTCCTAAGAAGCAAAAACACAAGTTGACTTTAACTTTTAGACTCGCAGATCATTCAAAATGCACCACAAATTATTCTTTGGAGTCATATATGTACAGTACTACTGTATATGCCTCTGAGTTTTCCAGCTGCTCCGTCTCTCTCTGTAATCCCTGCGTGAGCTTTAGGAAAGCCGTCTGAATGCTGCTGATGTCTGCAAGAGCAGTTCGGTGACTATTTTGAAGCCCTCAGTGCACACTTTCTCCCAAACCTGTGAATCAAAACGAAAAAATAAGCATTCGCATCCGTATCATCACGCACAGACTCGTCAGGCGACTGCGAGAGCCTAATAATGCGTTTCCCGTCCAAGATTGTATTAGCATAATGTTGCAGCGAGTGAAAGTTACACAGTTGCTATGGTGAAGCCATCAAAGAGACATCTACCCTTAATATAGTATGAGCATATTACATTTACATATTCTGTTAGAGCGAGGAGATGTTTCACTGGAACACTAAAGTCTCGCCGGCAAAAGAAAGTGCCTTTCAAATTGGTAAAAAGATGCTTTTACAGCCATATAAAAGCAGAGAGACTGAACTAAACACCTTACAGCATCCATATATATTCTTACATGCTGGATTTCATTTGGATTCGTCAGTATAGTGGAACAGAGGTCAAAGGTCAAGCCCTAAAATTACTGAAAGATCGTAATGCACTTTCACACACGCCTCGTGAAAAGGTGGGCTGGGGTTCATGCCAACTTTTATTAACCATCCATTTCTGTAAAGCTTGAAAAATAAAAGCATTGAAATGTATTTTTTCCACCACCATACATGTTCATGTTGGTTCACATTGCATTAATAATGTTCACAGATACAACTTTTGAACTTAAAAAAATATATCAGTAAATGCTTAATTAAAGGGTTAGTTCACCCAAAAATGAAAATTCTGTCAGTAATTACTCACCCTCATATTGTTCCAACCCCGAAAGACCTTCGTTCATCTTCGGAACACAAATTAAGATATTTTTGATTAAATCTGAGAGTTGTCTCACTCCTCCATAGGCTTCTAAGGGGCTGAAACTTGCTGGCCCAGAAAATGTATTAACGACATTGTTAATAAAGTAAACAAAAATAACGACTTTAATCCACTTTTCATTTCCTTCTCTCTGGGCCTCGAGTCTTTTCACGTAGTGTTTAAGCGTAGCGCGTCTGTGTTGCACGTCACCGACGCGCTGCGCTAAAACACTACGTGAAAAAACTCGAGGCCCAGAGAGAAGGAAATGAAAAGTGGAATAAAGTCGTTATTTTTGTTTGTTTTTGCGCACAAAACATATTCTCGTCGCTTTATAAACTTAAAGGGGGGGTGAAATGCTCATTTTTAGAGTAGTATTGCATCCTTCATATCTCCAAAAAGTCTTTAGTTTTATTATATTTATAACAGAAAAGATAGGCTGTACCGAGTCTTTCCGAAAAAACCGAGCGTCTGGAGGCGGGCCGTGTGGGCGAAGCCAGAGCCACAGAGAGAATCCGTCGATCTGGGCTTTGTTTATAAAACATTCATCGTCGAAATGCAGGGAACAAACAGCATCCACTGTTCCTAACGCTGGGTTCTTTGGGAAGCTTTCCCTCACATCCAAAAACACACTTTGGAGACACTATGCAGCGCTGCCGATGATTTCCTGTTGAAGCGCGTTGATGTGCGCGGTCTCGCTCTCCTCTGGTCGACGTGTGCACGGCCGCGCTTTTCCGGGAGAAATGCTCATATAAGGAGTTCCACTCTGATCTACGTCATTAGATCCACGGTCGAAAAAAACCCAGCCGAAACTTGTACCAACCCGGAAGTAAGATTTTCGGTACAGAAATTCTCCGTTATTCGTCCAAAATATTTTTAAAAAACTTTGGCCATGTTAAGCATGAGAATCCATCTCTTTAACACTGTAAACAACTCTGAATACATGAAACACCATTGTACCCCCCCCTTTAAGATTGAGCCACTGGAGTCACTTGGACTATATTAACAATGTCTTTAATGCATTTTCTGGGCCAGCAAGTTTCAATCACTTAGAAGCCTATGGAGGAGTTAGACAACTCTCAGATTTAATCAAAAATATCTTAATTTGTGTTCCGAAGATGAACAAATGTCTTACGGGGTTGGAACAACATGAGGGTGAGTAATTACTGACAGAATTTTCATTTTTGGGTGAACTAACCCTTTAACATTAACTAAGATTAACGCTGTACAAGTATTGTGTATTGTTAGTCCATCCATGTCAACTAATGCTAACAAATTAAATGTTGTTGTAAAGTGGTAACATTTTTATAAATGTGCTTTGGCGAACAAGCAAACCAAGATAAACAAATTCAGTCAAAATATGCTAGTGGCACTACAAATAAAACACTCGCACATTCTAATGAAGATCATATTTTAGTACTTATTGTGCACTTGGCTGTCGTTTTTGTACCATAATGGTCCTTAATACCCATTCAAGGGTAATGGGGAAAAAACAGACAAGAAGCGAATCTCTCATCCTGTTACACTAATGCCCTGCAATCAAATGAATAAATAATTTCCAAAAACAATTACCGCTCTCTCAGACAATTTAGACACGCCTGCTTTTTTATGATGCCGGTAATTACCCGAGCGCTCGTGTGTGTGCGAGCGTGATTTTCTTGAGAGCGCACCTAACTGCACCAATACAGAATAAATAAAGCGCTAGTCAAACACATAAAGAAGGCGCACAATACCTTGGGATTAGGAAAAGTGGAGAGGGCGGCAATCACTTATAGACTGATGAAAGAGAGCAATTGAGCCGTTCCTTCACCTGCTCTCCGCTCTTCTATCTGAAGCACAATGGTGTCCACATATAGACTGAACGATCCTCAACACAAAGGTATATTAAAGCACTCGAGGAGGGGATTTATATAACAAGTCTTTCACTTCAACATGTTGTGCAGCGATTAGCATATTCCTCTACTGAAAGAAAACAAGCTAACTTAAAAGTGCCCTAAACCTCTGTAAAACCATCAAAGGACATCAGCCTGACTAGCATAGTGGCTAGCTAACCACTTTAAGGCTAATTTAAGATAGGTTCGCATCCAGCCAGCAACTATTACAGTTTCGCTTTCAATAATTTCCCAACATTTTCCACTATGAAATAGCATAGGCCTGTTGGAAAAAACAAAAAACAACAAAAAAAACCCATAAATTAGCCTGATTAGCTAGTGTTTAATAGAAGTTTGAGACTAGTTGTAACCAGCAAACCAGCTTACAGTAGGTTGTTTTAAACATGACTTACGCTTCATAGCATGTTTAAATACTTCATTATACGCCTCATGGATAAGCTGTATACCGCGTTAGCATGCTACGATTTCTAGAAGTAGCAAATCTTTCCTAGAAATTCCTACATAGGTTATTCTGTGTGAGTGGGAACATTTTTTTTTGACCAATGGCAGACAGAAGGTTCAAGAAACCTTTTTGAGAAATAGCTTCAGCTGAAGATAAAACAAAACGCTTAGATTAGCCTGATTAGCTAGTATTTTTTGATAGTTTTAGAGATGTTTGAGACTAGTTGTAACCAGCTTGGGTTGTTTTTAACATGACTTGTATTATGCGTCATTTAAATACGTCATTATAAATGCTATATTGTTTAGCATGCTATGATTAGTAGTAGTAACAAAGAGTTCACATAAACTCATTGTGTGAGTTTGGAGTGGGAAACGGCTAATGCTAGTGGTGCAAAAGTCCCATTGCACTTTGGAAAGCTTAGGTTGTTTTAAACATGACTTTAGGATTATTTATAATCATATATATATATATATATATATATATATATATATATATATATATATATATATATATATACCTTATATCTTCATTTAAATACTTAATTTTATGCTACATGGATTAGCCTCTATTTAGCATATGCTGCGTTTAGCATGCTACGATTAGTGGTGAATCTTTCCAAGAAACTCCTATAAATGTTATTCTGTTTGAGTGGGAATGTTTTTTGACCAATTGCAGACAGAAGGATCAATAAACCTTTAGGAAATAACTTCAGCTGATGATAAAACAAAACGCTTAAATTAGCCTGATTAGCTAGTATTTTTTGATAGTTTTAGAGATATTTGAGAGTAGTTGTATCCAGTTTGGTTTTTTAACATGACTTTAGTATTCTGCTTCATTTAAATACGTCATTATATGCTACATCGTTTAGCATGCTATGATTAGTAGTAATAACAAAGAGTTCCCATAAACTCAATGTGTGAGTTTGCAGTGAGAAACGGCTAATGCTAGTGGTGAAAAAGTCACATTGGACTTTGGGAAGCTTGTGTTGTTTTAAACATGACTTTAGAATTATGCTTAATTTAAATACTTAATTTTATGCTACATGGATTAGCCTCGGTTTAGCATATGCTGCATTTAACAGTGGTAAATCTTTCCCAGAAACTCCTACAAATGTTATTTTGTGTGAGTTCGCAGTGGGAAATGACTAAGAAAATTCCCTTTTTCAATGCTATTGGCATAAAAGTCACATACACCTCACAGACTTTGGAAAGTCATTACGCTTCATTTAAAATCTTAATTTTATGCTACATGGATTAGCATCTGCTTGGTATATGCTGCGTTTAGCATGCTACAATTAGCAGTAGCAGCAAATCTTTCCCAGAAACGCCTACAAATATTATCCTGTGCGAGTTCGCAGTGTGAGGTCGAGAACACTTAACAGTGACCGTACTGTCTCTCTCCCTCCCCTAAAAAGCTACTATTATGTTTAGAACCATGCATGTCCGAGGAAGAACTTCAACGGAAGACTGTATTCTCGTAATTTTGACTTTATTCTTGAAATATTTCGACTTTATTCTTGAAATAATTTGACTTTATTCTCCAAATATTTCGGCTTTATTCTTGAAATATTTAGACTTTATTCTCCAAATATTTCGACTTTATTCTTGAAATAATTAGACTTTATTTTCCAAGTATGTAGGCTTTATTCTCGTAATTTTAGATGTATTTATTTTTTTACAGATTTTTTTTTTTTTTTTGACGTTGCGGTTCAGGGCTTCCGTAGGCTAAGAAACTTTTTCCACAATTTCATTTGTCAATGCTAGTGGCACAAAAGCCACATGCCACACAGCGTCTCCTCGGCCTCCATCTGATCCCCTCAGTAAAGCAGGAGTTGTTCTTTGTAAGAAGATGTGCTGCGTCGACCCCACGCGTCCCAGCTGGAGTCCCTGGTGGCGGCTTAAAAAAGTGCAGCTGACATTGAGTGGAGTTCAGCGGGCCTCCATCTGCACCCGCGTCTCCCACCGGACCCTTTTGCCCAGCAAACCTTCCTGACTGCGCTCCACATTCATCCGAACAGCCATTTGACTTCGGCTCTCCCCCCTCTGCTCCCGTGAGAATCCCGCTCGGCACTGACAAATGCGCGCACGTTGCGCTCTGTCTGAGAGTTTCATTTGTATTTATGCGACTCCCTGGGTAACCCTTAAAATAACTATTGAATTTACACCGACAGGACGACACAGAGTTCCCAACACAGGCGGAAGAGCTATTCGTTTTAAGGTAATCGGCCCCTTCGATTTCAACGCCTATGCAAAATGGCGTGAGGATGCTGGACAGGCTCCCTATAAATCAATCATTTGTCTTTGGAGTGTAGGTGCGTTACTGACTGACAGGTTCAATTTGCTTGACCTTGGCTTTCCTTTACATGCACCAAATATATAAACGAGGGGCAGAAGCCGAGACGCGTCAATCCATCATCAGGGACGGCTCATTTATTCAACGCCACTGACTGACTGAAAACGCCATCCTTATGAAAATCTACCATAGTTCTCACTTAGTAAGCACACTTGAACTGTGCTAGTCTAACCAGCAATGTTACTATGGTGAAACCATGGTAGAATCTTACCTGCCAAACTAGCAGTTGCTTTAAACAATGTAACTATGGTAAAACCATGGTAAACAGAATATTTTCTGCCAAAGTAGCATGCTTACAACATTTACTATGGTAAAACCATGGTAATATTTTCTGCACAACTAGCATAGTTACTCCAGTCAATGTTACTATGGTAAAACCATGGTAAACTGAATCATATCTACCAATGTTACAGTGGTAAAACCATCAAATGTTGTCAGCACAGATACTGTCATTAATGTTTCTATGGTAAAACCATGGTAAACAGAATCTTTTCTGCCAAAATAGCATACTTACTACATTTACTATGGTAAAACCATGGTAATATTTTCTGCACAACTAGCATAATTACTGCAATCAATGTTACTATGGTAAAACCATGGTATCTTGTCTACCAAACTAGAGCAGATACTGCCATTAAAGTTAATCTTTTAGCCAAACTAGTTACTCCAATCAATGTTACTATGGTAAAACCATGGTAAACTGAATCATATCTACCAATGTTACAATGGTAAAACCATCAAATGTTGTCAGCACAGATACTGTCATTAATGTTACTATGGTAAAACCATGGTAAAGTTAATGTTTTCTCCAAAACTAGCAGTATATCAAAAACATTTGTCAAACTGGCACAGATACTGCCACTATGGTAAAACCATGGTAAAGTTAATAGTTACTTTGTAGTGTTGCTTAAGCATGGTAAATTTAATCTTTTCTGTCAAACTAGTACAGATACTATAATTAATGTTACCATAACTTTGATAAATTTAAGCTTTTATGGCAAAATAGCATAGTAACCACAATTAATGTTACTATGGTAAAGTTTTTATGCCATTAATTAATACAGTAATACCATGGTAAGTGTATTTTTATTGCTGAATTATCACAGTTACTACACTAAAATGTAGAGGAAAATCATAGTTCATTTTCATGACAGAATTCAAGTTTCAGTGTTCATTTTAAATAAAAGACAGAATGGCTGACTTTTCTCCACACTTAAGCAAGTTTCTGTACATTCTCAAACCGTGTTTTGACTAACGTAAGTATTATTTTCATTGCTTCTCTGGTCTATAAATATGCCATGGTTTGACGTGAATCACAGCGGCCCAGCAGATGTTGAAGCTGAAATGTATAGCAGAGGTTAGCGCTCCCCTGTGACTTCTCTCGTATATTTTTTTGCACTTGTCAGGGACTGTGTACTGGAAAGAGGGAGACTAGCATGCTAGCAGCTGCGCTGGACTGACAGATGTGAACTCTTCTCTCACCGACGGGCCGCAGCTGTTTCTGCGTCTTCCAGTGTAGCTCTGCTGTCCATGTTTGTGTCGCTGTCGCTAATGAGCCCAGTCATGCTCAAAAACACACACATCCTGCTAAGAGCAACAATGCTCGTCTAGGTGTGAACGCGCTAAGATAATGGTGTCGCTTCTGAATTCGAGAAAAATCACAGTTTTTGTATTGTTCATCGCTCATCAAACAATCCCACAGGCTTTAGCACATTGCTAAAAAAAAAAACAAAAAAACATTTGGAGTAGGCTCACAATCTTCATCTTTGTTATAGCATGGACTCCCTTGCTAAGATGTTGAGTCGTTATTATTTGTATGAGGTTGCTAGTGTTTCAGGCTAGTTACTAGGCATCAATAAGTGTTAGCTAAGACGTTGAGTAGTTTTAACGCATTTCTGTGTTTGCTAGTTTGTTTTGGGTGATTGCTATGGAGGTTTAAGGTGGTTACTAGGGTATTGCTAAGTGTTAGCTATGGTGTTGAGTTGCTTTTAACACATTTCTGTGCAGTTTCTAGGGTGTTTTGAATGGTTAGTATGGCGCTGCTAAGCGTTAGTGTTCTTTTTTGTTGCATGTATGCTTTTTAAACGCATTTCTATGCAATTGCAGGGATATTCTGGATAGTGGCTACGACAATGCTAAGTGTTAGCTAAGGTGTTTTGCATAACGCATTTCTATGCAATTTCTAGGGTGTTTTGGATGGTTGCTATACGACCATGCTAAGCGTTATCTAAAGTGTTTTGCATGTTTTTTTTTAACACATTTCTATGCAATTGCAGGGATATTTTGGATGGTTGCTATGACAATGCTAAGTGTTAGCTAAGGTGTTCTGCATAGTTTTAACGCATTTCTATGCAATTTCTAGGGTGTTTTGGATGGTTGCTATACAACAATGCCAAGCATTATCTAAGGTATTTTGCATGTTTTTTATAGCACATTATTTTCTGTGTGATTGGATGATTGCTACAGCAATGCTAAGCGTTAGCTAAGGTGTTCTGCATAGTTTTAGCGCATTTCTATGCAATTTCTAGGGTGTTTTGGATGATTGCAGTTGGATTGCATCTGTATGGAACTGCAAGGGTGTTTTGATGGCATTGCTAACTGCAACCTAATGTTTTGAGTATTTTTAACGCAGTTGCTAGGGTGTTTTAGGTGGTCGATTATTAGCAAAAGTAAAAAGAAATAGTCTCTAGATGTGGCTTGGGTTCACATTTGTGTATTCTCATCCTTCTCCTGGAGAAATGAGTGCATCTGATCCAGCTACCAGCTAAACCTCACTGAACTGTATAACGTTTGTCAAACTCACATGCACGTCGTATCCAGGCTGTGCCAGCAGCTAATGCTCTCGTCCGTTGCCGTTTATCAGGGATGACCTGGATATGATCTGAAGTGGCGGTGAGGTGCATTAAGCATTAAGGGTGTTGTCCGAGCTGCCCTTGACTGGAGGACGCAGACGGCTACATGCCGGGCTACGTCGGGCCGCGGATCGCTGGAGTGATGCTTCCATTAAGCCCTTCTGAAATGGGCCAAGAGACAGAGGATGCTGGGAAGGCAGTCAATCACCTCCGGCCCACCGCTGGTTCACTCTCACTGGCCTCCAGTCAGACGGAATGACTCTGGGATTCAGACGATAATCAATTTGTGGCCCAACGACCGCTGATCTAGGAACAGGTGAGGTCCCAACGCTCTGATGAAGGTAACGTACAACAGCAGATTGAGCGATTCATCTTCACTTCGTCCGCTTGGTCCTTGGGCGTCCGTCATGGACAAACCTGCGAGGGTAGAGCATATAAAACCAACAGACGGCTGATACCGTTGGGAAGGTCCAACCGAAATGTCACTTTAGCTTATTGGATGCTATTGATTATTACATTCACTTGGAATCGGGTCCCAATCTCGCTCTTGATACGTAATGATGGGCACAAAGATTTATTGATTTTTAAGTCAAAATCATTCTTTGGTTGAGCTACTAGAGGATGTATGCGTATCTAAACTAAATGAAAACTATAATGTTTTATTGGAGTGTTTTACAAGAAAATACTATTTGAGATTTATACCTCGAAATTTCACGTTTAGCTTTTCTAGATTGCTTAAACACATTTCTTGAAACTATGCCTCGTATTCTCAAAACTCTAAACACAAATCCATAACGTCTCACCCAGTTCCCCAAACATCCTATTTTTAGGTCAAAATGAAGCTCTACACTCAAAACCATTCACTCTTGCTGAAAAACCAAACTTTGCCCACAGACATCACACACAAGCCCTCACAAACACACACACTACAACAAAGTCTTACACACTGGTGCAATAAATTCAAAGCAACATTTCCAAAACTGGTAAGTTATGTTGCTTGCTTGTTCCCCGCTGGCGCGCATCAACTGAAATATCTAGCAGACTTCTTCCATTTCATTGTCTCTGTGTCCTAGAAAAATAGAAGTATTGAGTACTGTAACTGTAACAAATCCTTTTTACAAATTGGAAGCATTCAGAAAACTCTATCTGTATGTGAGGCAATTTGATGCATTTCTTTTTATTACAGTAGTATAGGGCAACAGCTACAGTACATGTAGTGTTGTAACAGCACAGTGTACAGCACTCAACAGTTGTGGACGTCGAAGATCTCAAAAATGAAGTTTATTACAGCATAGCACAGTACACGAAGCACCTTGGGTTCACCGGCGTCAGAATGAACCCAGAACATCCAAATCTTAAACCTTTTATCCTGTTCTTAATGTAAATGAAGTTGCTCTTGTTGCAACAGCTGTGGTCTGTATGATAATGAAGTTGTCTGAGGAGGTTCTCTGTGTCCCACACCCATTCCCATTCTACAATTGATGATGATCATTTGCTCAGGATGTGATCAACCCAAATGGTGAAGAAACAGTATAACTTGACTTCCTTCATGTCTATGATAATTAAGCCATTTTGGGGATGAGCTCATTCTGAAATATATTTTGGCGTGGAATCTGGGTCGAGGCAGACTACCATTTCTTACGGCAGTGTGAAGCACATCTACTGTACCTGTTTTTCTCCATGAAGGTTCTTATGATCGAGGCGACTGTGAAGTGACTCGAGTTTGGCTGTACTCGTTGCCCAGCCTCCCTCATAGTCAAACCATGGACAAAGACATGGGCAACTAGAGTGGCACTGCTAGTCTCTTTGGCCTTGCCCTTCCCCTTCCTCTTCCTCCCCTCTCTACTGCTCTTCATCCTCCTCCTCCTCCCCCTCCTCCACTCCAGTGTCCTCGACCTCTTCCTCCATGTCTTTCTGGATCCATTGTTCCAAAACCCAATGCTTGTCTCTTTGGCCTTGCCCTTCCCCTTCCTCATCCTCTTCCTCCCCTCTCTACTGCTCTTCATCCTCCTCCTCCTCCACTCCAGTGTCCTCGACCTCTTCCTCCATGTCTTTCTGGATCCATTGTTCCAAAACCCAATGAACTGACTCTGGCCCTTTCATCTATCTATTGGAGGTTCTGATTGGTGTGTGATCAATTTTGACTCTTAGTATTTCCACTTGGGTAATTGTGTGCTAACTGAGCTGAAGCTGTGCTGACTGTATTGAATGCTAGTGCTTTCTAAATGACCACATGGTGTAGGCAATGAAAAATGAAGGGATTTGTGTGTAGCAGTGACAGTTCAACAAATCTGACTCATGTGTCAAAACAGGGGACTATAGTTTATAGTTTAGGGAAATGGGCGTGCTTTTTGATAAACGGCGTAATGGTTTTGAAATTTTAGTTCAAAAGCCTGGTTAAAGTGTTTAAGCAAACAAGAAAAACTGTAATTATTTGTGAAATTTACTAGCAAGTTCTTAGTGAAAATTCTTTCTACACCATTTTTTTTTTCCAGTGTACTTTTTTTTTCAAATATCAATATTGCTCATACAAAGTAAAAACCTGTAAAGAAAACTGAACATCTTTACAGGAAGGATCTCAGGTGGTCTTGAAGATTGGGATTTTTCCACTTTTATGAGTAAACAACGACCCAGCAAACACTCAGAAGACCCCAACAACCACATAACACGTTAAACATCACTCAAAACACATTAGCAACCATTTACGATGCATTTTGCATTGGCTAACACTACTTTAAAATTGTAAAAACCTAGTTGCCACTTGCATTGTTCCAAATATTACGCTTTAATGTTTGTTAAACTGACTTGAGTAAAAGCTATATTATTACAAAATGAAAAAGAAAGCATTCAAAAAGAATCGTTCTGTTAAAGGGGTCATATAATGGTACATGCACTTTTACAAGTTGATTGCACTGAAATGTCTGTTGGCAGTGCCTGTACACAACCATCCTATCATGATTAAAATCCATCCAGTGGTTTTGTTTTAATCTCCATATATGTTTGACCATCTATGAAATCAAGCCGTTCGATATTGTGACGTCATAAGATCGTACGCCCCTCCCGCGATTGTGATTGACAGCCGTGTTTCAACACAAGACCCGCCCTGAGCAAGCTGTGACAGCCGTCGTCATAGTAGTCCGCCATTGTTGATATGCTGGAGTAGAATGGCGTCTAAGCGATTGTGGTGTTCTGTTCTTAGATGTAATAAGGAACACAGCAGAATCATTTCACACCAGACAGCTTTACAAACGAGAAAAAACGGATCGGTACCAACGTGTTACTGCTGAACCTCCAGAAGATGTGAGTGTAATGTTTTATTAACCTTTATATTAGTATTTATATTAATCTTTGCGAAATTTGCAAACCTTGCTGCAGGCTTCACGATGAATGCATCTAAGGTTTACACTCAGGGTACATTACTGCATGTTTTCTATGTACGACGTTCTCAATATAATTCATAATCACACGTTTATAACGAATAACACGTGGTTATTGTGTTAGATACGGTGTACCCACAGAACAGAGGGGCGGGGTGAGCAAAGCTCATTATCATTTAAAGACACATGCACTGAAACGGCGTGCTGAAAACAGAGCTGTTTTTGACCAGGTAAAATTAGTGTTTTCTTACAATACTAATGAGAATTTTTAATTAAAGTATATTACAAACTTTTAATTTAGACCCTAAAGAATCATATTAGCTTGTACAAAAATGGCATTATATGACCCCTTTAAGGAACGTTCACACCAATGATGATAACTATAACTTTTTAACAATCTTAATGACTCTATGAGAATTGTGTCCACACCATAAATATAATGATATTGACACAGAGGAACATTATCGTTGGAATCACTTTTTTTCCCCAGTTGATGAACGATAAAAAAAACATTGACAATCAGAATCCATCTTGATTTAAAGAGCTAGAGCATTTAAAACAGAAGTTGCAATAGTTTTTTCTTCCCTATTGTGTCGTATATCCGAGTGAAACAGCTTCAGGAACAAGAACAAATGTGGGCGGGGCTTGATTGTGTCTGTGGGGAATTGATTGGATGGTTGTGGTTTGCTATTGGTGGATCTCATGTGAGTGACAGGTTGCCCCGCCCTCGTCATCAGAGAAGAGAAGTTATTCTGATTCAAGATTACATGTGAGCTTATAATCAACACAACATTAGCGTCCATAATATAGTTATCTATATAGTTATTCTTGGTGTGAATGGGCCTTTATAGACACAGCAAGACGAAAACCATCACTGTTTTGTTCCTGTAAAAGCAGATAACATTAGCATGCATTCATGTCAGTGCATTAATGAGTTCACCTTCCATCCTACCACACACTGGAGTATTAATCCCCCCGAACCCATTGTGAACGACACAACTTTGGCTCCTCGCAGCTGGAGAAGACTCTTTTCTGTTAGCCTTTCATTTCTGTTCAGGCTTTGTGAAAGCCACCCGAAGCCTCAAAAAGCTGCAGGCCCCGGGTCCCAGTCGAGCATTTTCATGCGAGATAAACAGGCATGCGTCGGATTTAATTCAAACATGTAGACGTGTCTGTCGCCGCCTCACCCGCAGGAATTGAACACTTTTCGCTGCTGTTTGCCGGCGCTGGTTTGGCCTGGGGACCTGAAATCCCAGTTCAATCCGGAGACTCTTTTGGCTCCGGCATAAAGCCACTGATGTAGCGTAGCTTTCACAAACAGCCCTCGTTGACGCCTTTTGCTGAAGTTCTGGCACAGTTTGCATCAGTCTTGACCCAACAATAACGGGATTTGTGGAAGTCGAGCCAGAGTTTCAAGGACAGCGGGCGCCGGCGTCTGACGCGGGTCCTCAGAAGCAAAGACGACCAGGGAACGCACAATCCATCATTTCAAACAAGCTCAATGCATTGACAGTAAAAGCACAACATTTGCAGACGTAATGGGGTCAGGTTAGACACGGTCACCTAAACTTGGCTGAGGAATACATTAAACAAGTGGTAGCAGAGCTAAGAATCGATGGAAAAGAGTGTTAGCTGTGGTTCTCGCTTTCCTCCGTCACCCCAGGGAATCAGAGAAACGTCTGTGCAGATGTGTCAATATCAGCAACATCTGGCTCTTGTCAGCAGATTTCGGCCGGCGGGGGTTCGTGAGAGCTGGGATTGTCAAGAAAGCATTGATTTGTGATGGGGTTTCACTTAATGTTCAGCTTCACAAGCACTGCTTGAATAACAATGCAGAACATTGCTAATTTGCTAATAATTAGCAAGCTGCTAACTTTAAGTATTAAACATTGAAAGATATTTAGTTATCTGCTAGCAACCACACAGCAATGTGTTAAAACCTCCTGTGGTGCTTTTAATGTTGTTTATGTGTCTATGTGGTGTTTTTAATGTGCTTTAAGACAAACCATGTGTAAGTTCATAAGTCGACAGCATTGCTGAGTATTTCCTCCTTAAAACTGCAGTGAACCAAAGACAGTCTCAAAAACACGCTTTGAAATCACTGGTGTTTCTGACGTCACAAACTACCTTGTAACCAATCAGATCAACGTGTGATCGTCAACCAGTGGATCTCTGAGCTGAGCTGAGTGAGTGGAGGCGGGGCTCATTTGCATATTCATAGAACCACACATACTAAATGAGGCAAGGGTGTCGAATTACACTCAAGCTATTTTAAGGCATGGAGAATATTTTTTCCAAGGAAAAAACATTTCAAATATGTAATTTTGGTGATCAAAGATGATTTTTAAGGGATAAAATGATTGACTACAGGGGGACTTTAAAAATGACTAGCATTGTAGCAACTATTTTCTTTTAGAAATGTGAGGAAAAAATCGTTAAAAAATTCAAAAGTAAAAATTGTTTCCCAAATCATGGATCCATTAAATAATCCAAAAAAAAAAAAAACATGTATCAGGTTCATGACATCACATATAACAAATTTAACACAATGTAATCAAAAAACTATTTTCGACAGTTTGTTACTATGAAAATTGATTAATGAAAAATAATAACTCGCTGGAGAAGCACTGGTTGGATAACAGCACAGAGCATTGCTAATTTGCTAATAATTAGCATTGCTAATAGCAAGCTGCTAACTTTAAGTATTAGAGAGCTAGTTATTTAACAACTAGCAACCACCCATAACTAGCAACAACAAACTACATAGAAACATGCTAAGAAACACTTACGCTGCATCCGAAATCGTATACTAAATTTTAATTTATCTCACGACCCTTAAAAAAGTACGCTCTATATAGTATGATAGTATGATGTACTACATCCGCCATGTTGTTACGGTCACGTGACCTACCAGCGCCAGTTGCGTCATAAACCCCGTCCCGTGGCCTCATGGGATAGTAAAGTGTCCATTGGATGTTGTTGAAGCCTGACAATATCCCTGCTAAATACCTTTAAGTATTATTGTATTCCGCCATGTTTCTCACTGACACGCCCACAACTCGTAAAGATCGGGGCTTAAAGAAAATCGCGTAAATCTGTCTTGTATTTAAGAGATTGTGGTGGCGTTCATGTGCGTTCAAATCGTAAATATGATCTTTAGGAGATGACTGGAATGCACCATTAGATCTTGTTGGCGATAGAGCCTAGCAGTGTAGCAACTACCGCTAATATTTGCCTCAGAATTGATTTATTTTTTAAAATCTAAAGCACAGCTAGAAATGTAATTGACAACAGGAAATCTAAAATAAAAAAACTTTTCTATGTGAATTGCAGGAGAACGTCGAGCCTCAGTCTTTGCACCAACTTCCTGTCAACCTTCGACGGCTCCCGCGTTCAGCTGTCGGCCATATGTGGGACTCCTCTGGTTCTGACGGGGCGGAGAATCCATCAGTGCTGTTTACCTTGTTTAAGGAAACGGAGCCGTTCGGCAAGAAGCCCGTCTGTTTGAATATCCATCAGCTCCTATAGAGCGAGCGTTCGCCCGTCCTCAGGGAGCCTTCAGGTGAAACCAGGCGAATGCTTTGTGTCAGGAGGATATTAATATTTCCTTTGCGTCTAATGTCCATTATGGAAACCGCGAGACAAGCGGCAGGTCGTCGTCTCTCACTGCCATTCGATACAACAAACACCACACCAGTCAAACACATCTTTTATCCCGTTCTTCTTTCATTTCTCCCCATGTTCAATCATGACTGACACACAGATCCTTTTGTAGACGTCCGATCTGACTGCCTGTTGAGACACACTAGCCGCGCTTCTGTCGGGCCAGTGCGAGCCTGGGCTTTAAACGGGCCGTCCCGTTCCAGCTCCACAGCGCTTCACTAAAACACACCATAACTCTAACCCACCATTTCACCAACAAATGGTTTTATAAAAAGTTTTATAAAAAAAGAAAAAGGAAAAAAAAAGGAAGTTTTATCAGAAAACTATAATCAATAAGAAATCAAACTAGCGTGATCACAAAACAAACATGATAAAAGCGAGCGTTTGCTGGCATTTTTGTTGTTTACTTGAATATTTAAAACACAAGAGTCGATGTTTTACCACAGGCTTACAATAAAATGTGACACATTGATCATAATGAATTAATTTGTGTCAAAATTTCACATTAGCCACACAGAAATAAAGTGGTTTACCGTTAGGTCTATATTTCTAAAAAGAAAGACACACTTATTCAGTCGCGTCTGTTTCTGTTTATTTGGTACAGGACATATTTACATCACATTTAGAAAGAATGTTCATTTCTACAAATGCCACCAGGAGCTTAAGCATCTCTCACAGTACAGGGGTATTCTCAGTCAGAGAAACAGAGGAAGCTCCCGCAAAAAAAAGTTGCTTTATTTTATGCAGTGTTGGGGAAGCTACTCTGAAACTGTAGTTTGGCAAGCTACAAGCTACTCGTAAGTTAAAGTAGTTAAACTACAGTCAAGCTACCGTTTTGGAAAAGTAGTTAGCTACACTACAAGTTACTATCAAAAAGTAGCTAGCTACATTGAAACTACTTTTGATTTTTTTGAACAACGTATATTATAAATAACTGAATAAGTGTCTGAGGAATGTTTTAAGTAAAATATTTAGAGTTTAAAACAATGCAATACAATTATGATTTCAAAGAGTATTATTTTATTACACACAATACTCAAATATCTCAGACTGTTTGTCAAAAGTGCAAAATTGCAACAAATACAACATTGCAAGAACAAAATATACATCCAATGTAAATTGCATGTAGAACATTTTCTCAAAAATACCGATTGTGAGATGGTTGCATTTTGGCAAGAAAATACATTGAACAACCGCTCACATGTGGCACTGGCAGGGAAAGAACTATCTGGTGTAGTTGCAGTAGACAGTCTCTTTGAGAGACATGAACTTGGACAAATAAGGCCATGGGTAATTAACGTTATTTGTTTCTCCATCTCCATCCTCCAAATCTGCCGCCACGTCTTGCTCCATCATGGATAATATGGGTGTGTCAACCCACTTGACTTCTGTACGTCAGTGAACCGTTAGCCGCAAGATGCGTGATTAAACAACAGGTGGCGGTAATGGCAAAAAATTGGTTTGAAATCTAACAAGAAGAAGAATATCCTTGCATCGCGCTGATTCGCGCAGGCTCGACAAAACGCAATGTAGCTTTTGCTCGCGCTACACCACTACTTGCTGCAAAAAGTAGTTAGCTACTGGAAAAGCTACACTGTTTAAAAAGCAGCTGAGCTACTGCCAAGCTACTGAAAAATGTAGTTAAGTTAGTAGCGTCGCTACTTGTAGTTAACTACTCCCCAACACTGATTTTATGATAGTCCGGAATAAAGAGACGAGACGTAGGCGACTGACAGATAAAATAAAAACATGATTGTGATAGCCTTTATGATTTGTCTGATTTCTTCAAGCGTTCATATTTACCATGTTTACTAGGGAATGGTTAGCGTGCGTACCCTGGTAATCCAGAGTTCTCACGAGAGCACAAGTTGAATTTGCTCAGCGAGTTACTCTGGTGTCGAGTAATAAGGCTCATTAAATATGCCCCCGATCTGAGCTGCACCAATCACAGCGGGTTATCTGATATAGGCGGGCCAGAGGCGAGATGACGACAGCGCTGTGACGTCGAAGTCATTAGTAAACATTGCAAGATGGCTCTGGATGAACACCAGTTGTTTGAAACGGCTTTGGCCGCTACAATGAACGAGTTAGACTTGACTTTTTATCTAAAAGAGGAACAGAAGACGCCGCTCGAATCGTTCCTTTGCAAGAAGGACGTTTTTGCTGTTTTGCCGACCGGATACGGCAAGAGTATAATCTACCAGTTAGCTCCGCTGGTAGCTAAGCGTATGGGGTTTATTGTCGTGATTGGTCGTAGTGTTATCCAATTGCGTGCAGTGAGATTTTCAAATGCATGCTTGGTGCCGCCCCTCGAGCTGGCCAATTTTCATTAGTCGACGCCAGACAATTAAAGGGATAGTTCGGCCAAAAATTATATTTAACCCATGATTTACTCACCCTCAAGCCGTTCGAGATGCATATGTCAATCTTTTTTCAGACGAACACATTTTCAGTTATTTTAGAAAATGTCTTAGATCTTTCAGTGGTTATAATGTCAAGTTATGGGGTCCACTCCTTCAAGTCCCAAAAATGTGCATGCATCCTTCACAAAAGTAATCCATCCGGCTCCAGGGGGATAAACGAAGGCCTTCTGAGGGTAATCTTTGCGGTTTTGTCGTAAAAATATACATATTTAAAACTTTATAAAAGAAAATATCTTGCGGATATATATCCCTCAGAAGGCCTTCGTTTATCCCCCTGGAGCCGGATGGATTACTTTTGTGAAGGATGCATGCACATTTTGGGACTTGAAGGAGGTGGACCCCATAACTTCACATTATAACCACTGAAAGCTCTAAGACATTTTCTAAAATAACTGAAAATGTGTTCGTCTGAAAAATGATTGACATATGCATCTCGAACGGCTTGAGGGTGAGTAAATCATGGGTTAAATATCCTTTTTGGCCGAACTATCCCTTTAATCTTTTAGATTTAGGTCTGGATTTCCAGGCTATAGCGTGCGTGCATCGCGTATAAATATTTCTACCTTATACGGTGATCAGAATCCACATCGGATCACAAACAGAAGGCATTCAAACATGAAAGTGAGTTCTGAGGTAAATTATTTTAAAAGTCTTTAATGCTGACAGAATCATCCGGCGCTGGCGTCTCCAGACTCAGGTAAACCCCGCCTCTGTTCGTAAGCACTCCTCTAGCCCGAGCTGACCCGCCTTGGCCCAAGGTATTCGGTGGGCCAGAAAACCCTGGCCGTTGGCCCCAAGGAAGCCCAGACGAGGCCCGGTCAAGCCCCGGAAGTGACAGTGGAAACGCGACTGGCTCTGGCACGCACTAGCACGCCCGCTTTTGGCCCGACGGTGGAAACACGGCTACTGACAAAGAGTGTTGATATTACGCTAGCACCACAATCGTTTTAGCTGTCATCTTACTGAAACAGTCAAACTACCTTCAGGAGACATTAATGGGGAGCTTAATCTTCAAAACAACAACCTGTTGTTGTGCTTAAAAAATACCTAAACACAAAACGTCTCTTTCAGATTAATTAGCAGTGCAACAGTTGTCGCTAAACTGTTGTTGTGGCTAATATGCAAAAAGGTATGTGAACACAAACTGTTTTATTGTACAGTTAGTTTTATCTCGTCAAATTAGCAGATTGAGTTTATAGAGAATCTTGCTAAACAAATTAGCTAAACTGTTGCTGCGGCTAATAAGTATGTGAACACAAACGGTTCTAGTTACTTCAACGGTCTTCGATAGTCAGTTTTCTCTTTAAGATTAATGGAGCGACCGTTTGAAGAGATTCTCACTAAACATGTTAGCTACTGTAAACTATTGTATTGTAGTGGCTAATATACTAAAGAGTATGTGAACGCAAACAGTATTTATGCTAACAGTCTTCTATAGTCAGTTGTTTCTTTCAGATTAGCTGAGTGACAGTTTGAAGAAAATCTTGCTAATAAAAGTTAGCTAAACTTAACTT
>NC_137134.1:35987574-36040074 GCF_949319135.1 Squalius cephalus | reverse complement strand
TGAAAATGCTGGGTCGTTTCAACCTATGTTTGGGTCAAATATGGACAAACCCAATCTTGGTTTACAGTTTTTAAATATTTATATTTAACCCGGACTGTGTGTGTGCCAACACGATCGATAATCGATTCACATTCGGTCTCGTATAGCGTTGTCTGATGGATCGGTGTCATGGCAAAGTTTGGGTTCACAAAATGTATTTAAAAAATGTAAACCAACGGTTTGGTTTGGGTTTAAAAATAAGCAATAATTAAGTAAAAAGTGTTGAATATTAATCGCTGAATATAAATGACCGTTTATGATGAATCGATTCATTAGAACGAACTGGGCCCGGTTTCCCAAAGCGTTCTTATCTCTAAGTAGTTCTTAACCTATTCCTTAACCTTTCGGCACGATTCCCGAAACATTCGTACGCTAAGTATATCTTCTGTAAGTCACACTTTCGTAAGGTTGGTCTGGACCACTCTTAGCTTTATCTTATCACTGTTGCAGGTCTATACGAATATAATTCTGAAGTTTTAATACACCCAGACAGTATTAAATTAGGCTAATTCAAGTGTTTTCATGCAAAGAATAAAATTGTCATTACACTGATTGTTGTTAGATTTTTAATTACATTATTATACAATATTATTAATTTAATTAAAACGCTCTTTTAAAGGCCAGTGAAAGCATAGGCTACTGTCAGTTAAGTCCTATTCGGACGCTATATTGTTTCTCATGGGCTCGTCCGGTATTTTAAACATTTACAGGGGTAAGTCGATGATTTTAGTGCCGTCCGAATCCATAATATCAGTGTTTTTCTCACCCAACCCGCATAAAAATCCCTGGCCAAATTAGTACCTTCTGTTTTTTGACAAACAGGTCGTGTGGTAATTTAATTGCCGTCTGAATCCACATCTCTGAGTTTACAAGAGATTCAAAATTCACGGTTTAAATCCTTTTTGATCACTGCCGAGCACCGTACGCAAGATGTACACTTTTATTACTGAAATGCTGGAAAGTATTTACAAGAACAATATTTCATCGCAGCTCCACCTCAGCGAACAAAAATGGGAAAGAGAAGAAAGCATGTAACATTTTTGAAAAGGTTATTGTGGCAGAAATATATGATACAATTTTAAAATATGTAGGCTAGGCTATTATAGGCTATTATAGTTTGGATTACTTTTATAATATCCCATGAGTCCTAATAAATGCAATTTCAACTATTTCTGAAGTGCTTCATTTATAAAGATCACCGCTTTCTCACATAAACAGCCCCTGCACGAGAGAATAATTGATTCTCGAGCCATCGATTTCAAACAATTCAGCACCATCGCCACGGACAGCGCCGGGTCACGTCGCACGTAAGAAGGTATATCTTAAGCAGCTTCCTAAGGTATAGTTCGGGGAACACACTTAGGAACATAAACAACTTTGGTAAGATATATCTTTCGAGCTTTCTTAGCGCGCTAAGAGTGAGCGTTATCGGGAAACCGGGCCCTGGACTTTCAGAGAGAAAGAACTGTCTAGAATGAATCTGACTTTTCAAGCGCTACAAATGAGAGAAAGAACTATTCAGAACGAGCAATTAATCTAACTATCTAACACTAGCCTGCAAATGAGAGATGTCCGTTTAGGATGAACCGATTCATTTGAATCGCTACATTTGAGAGGACCGTTTATGACGAATCGATTCATTAAAAGGAATCCGACTTTCAAGCACTACATTTGAGAGAATGAACTGTTCAGAAGGAACCGAGTCACTACAATTAATCAGACTTTTTGGCGCTACATATGGGAGAAATCCATTCACTATAATGAATCGGACATTGAAGCGCTATATGAGAGCGTTTATGACGAATCGATTCACTAGAATGAATCAGACTTTTCAAAGCTACATATGAGAGAAAAAACAGTTCAGAAAGAACCAAATTAATCCGACAAGAATTAATCCGAATTTTCCACGCTACATATGAGAGGAGGAGCGTTTATGATGAATCGATTCACTATTAATGAACCAGACATGGAAGCGCTACATGAGAGAATGTTTAGAATGAACTGAATCACTAGAATGAATCAGAATTTTCAATACTATATGGGAGGACCGTTTATGGCGAATCGATTCAGTAATGAACCAGACATTGAAGCACTACATAGTCTATGAGAAAAAATGATGTTTAGAATGAACCGAATCACTAGAATGAATCAGACTTTTCAACTGTTTAGAATGAATCGATTCACTATAACGAATCTAACACTTTATGAGAGATCTAGCAACTTTGCATGGGCAAAACGCCTCTGAATACAAAACATTTTGAGTGTTGTATCATGAGAAGTTTAATTTCACTCCTTTGATTCATGTATTAACATGCCGTCGTTTTTATTAATGGTATTACTCATTAATCTTTCATAACAAAATATCTCACTATCACCACTTTCATCCCATTATCAATGCTGGTGGATTTAGGGAAATAAATCAGAGCGGAAGTGCTCTAAATATTTCATGGCGTGTAATTGAATGCAGCCAGCGAGGATCATTAAAATGAAGGGCGTTTGTGACTGAGGCACGTTCATACACAAATGAATGATAAAAACACATGGAAATCTGCATCCTGAACACGAGGACGTCCCTGTCCGTCTACATCAGATCCAGGCCAAAATACACCAACCAGGAACTCGGCCAATATGGAAATGAAATTAACCCTCGGGTGCTCTTCGCGCGTCGGTCAAAAATTACAGATTTTTTTTTTTTCTCAATGAAATGAATGTTTTTTTTATTTAATATTTTGTATTTTTAGGGGATTTTTTCATACTAAATTATATTTACGCTGTATTTATAATCCATTTATTCACTTTTTGAACACCTGAAAATAACATTTCTAACTTAAACTGTGGTAAATCTTAAATGCTTTAAAGCACAGACTTAAAGGTGCAGTGTGTAAGAATGACATATACTGCAGTCGAATTCAAAATATTGGAGATCGTCGTTTCTCAGACTGGACGGCGCTCACACGGGTCGCCAGTTTGAGACACGCAACAGGAACGAGCGCAATGGACAATGAAAATTGGCTAATTGGCAACGTGCAGTATCACAGACCAAAACAATAACAAACAGTCCAGCCTGGAAACGCACATTTCAAAGTAAAATAACTGGCTGTGGAAGTGTTTTTCAGAGAAACGAGCATGTGAACTTAGCATGTTTCCCTAATATATGCAAACATATTATGGTATTTTAGTAGACTGAAAAAGTTACATATAGCACCTTTAAGTTTGATCTCTTTTCAAAGACGACACTTGGCAGATTATTGCTGAAGTTAAAGAACTTTTAAAAAGTGAACATAAAAAAAGTAACAGAATTTTACGTGTTTTGTAATGAAAAATACTAAAAAAATGTATATAAAACATATATTTTCAAAATCACGTTTTACTCTAAAACTGCAAGAAAATCAAAGTCATAAATCTAAACAAGTTCTGTTCAAAATTTGAGCCTGATATCTCAAAAAATGAGCTTTCAGTTGGCGCGTTTCCATTATAGATTTGCGCAAAACTTTTGGGATTTTTTCTAAATATCGATAAAAAACTATTGCGAAATGACGGCGTTTCCATTAACCGATGTTATGCGACTAAAACGTCATTTTTTTCTCTCGCGATAAGTCGTTCCAAAAATCATCCCAACAGACGTTGATAGGTTTATATATATCACAGCCACTGCACTGGCTATTATTATTATTATTATTATTAATGGAAGGAAACGTAGGCATGTTTTCCAATCATTAATGGCAAGGAAAGACCCTTATACTGTGAGCGGCACATATGAGGTGTTTCTGGGTGTTTCTCCCTCAGATCTGCCTCAAGCATTTATTTGAGGTTTAGAATCCATTATTTCTGTCATTCTTTTGTCTATTATGAATTTAATAAAGAGCTCTGACTCGTATTCTGTCCAAACACACCGCGTCATCTACGATAGGTGACTGTAAATGCGCAAAAACTGTTTCCATTGCAGTTTTGCGAAATATTCCTTTTTCGAATTGCCTGAAAAACCTCCTCATGCGAGCGTAAAAACTTTTTTGCGATAAATGGGAGTTTTTGCGAAATTGACGTGTTTCCATTGGGGCGTATTTTCAATTTGCGCAATTTGAACGCGGCTAGTGAGATGTCGTTTGGCCGCAGTACCAAACGCTTCCACTAGATGAAATTCGTCTCCATTCATTTCCAATGCACTAATTTCTGACCGCGAGGAACACAAGTGTGACTATTTTTCTCAGGACCATTTAACATGTTCGAATTAAGTCCATGATTTTTGTGTGTTCACACAGCAAGTGCCAAAACCTTTACCAAGTTTCGTACCATTCCGATGAAAAAAACAGCATCTTCAAACCAATCAGTCACAGTTTGTCTTGATTTCTCAAATGTTACAGTCTGCAATATAAGAAAATAGACCTAAATATTATTTTCCGGTGCACCATTTCATGTTTTGTGAGGAGAAACTCCTATCTGTTTTCATTTCCCAGAATGCTCAGTTTAATGAATATACATTATGCTTCATCTATTCATTGATCTGCCATGTTTTAGAAGACAGATAAATGCGCTCTTGAAGTTTTGTCTTGGCAGGTGTGTTTTTCAGGAATGATGCAAGAACGCCGGGCCTGACTGTAACAAACGTGACTGTTTTGATTCGTGGCGGCGAGAGGAAATACTCTCCAAGTGTGTCTGGAAATCATTCTGAATGGAAGAAAGGAAGAGAGAAAAGAAGTGTGGGGAAAACTCACGGAAGTGTAAATGAGACTTCATATCACATGGCCTGAGGTGATGCTAACTCATGATGAGTTCAGCAACACTAGTGATTGAACTACAGATGAATTAATAAACGACCAGTGAGAGTGGTAGACGCCGAATGAAATATTTAAAGTATGCTAACATAATGAAGAAGTAAAACATAAATAAAAGCACAAACTTAAAACATAAAGGGATAGTTCACTCAGAATTGAAACTTAGCCCATGATTTATTCACCCTCAAGTCAAACTGTATACTTTCTTTTTTCAGACGAATACAATCAGAGTTATATAAAAAAATGTCCTGGCTAATCCAGGCTTTATAATGGGAGTGAATGGCCGTTTCTGTTTTGAAGTCCAAAAAAGTGCATCTGTCCATCATAAAAGTGCATCTATCCATCATAAATGTGCATCTATCCATGATAAAAGTGCATCTATCCATGATAAAAGTGCATCTATCCATGATAAAAGTGCATCTATCCATCATAAAAGGGCATCCATCCATGATAAAAGTGCATCCGTCCATCATAAAAGTGCATCCGTCCATCATAAAAGTGCATCTATCCATCATAAAAGTGCATCTATCCATCATAAAAGTGCATCTGTCCATCATAAAAGTGCATCTGTCCATCATAAAAGTGCATCTATCCATCATAAAAGTACATCTATCCATCATAAAAGTGCATCTATCCATCATAAAAGTGCATCTGTCCATCATAAAAGTGCATCTGTCCATCATAAAAGTACATCTATCCATCATAAAAGTACATCTATCCATGATAAAAGTGCATCTATCCATCATAAGTGCATCTATCCATCATAAAAGTGCATCTATCCATCATAAGTGCATCTGTCCATCATAAAAGTGCATCTATCCATCATAAGTGCATCTGTCCATCATAAAAGTGCATCTATCCATCATAAAAGTGCATCTATCCATCATAAAAGTGCATCTGTCCATGATAAAAGTGCATCTATCCATCATAAGTGCATCTGTCCATCATAAAAGTGCATCTATCCATCATAAAAGTGCATCTATCCATCATAAAAGTGCATCTGTCCATGATAAAAGTGCATCTGTCCATGATAAAAGTGCATCTATCCATCATAAGTGCATCTGTCCATCATAAAAGTGCATCTATCCATCATAAAAGTGCATCTATCCATCATAAAAGTGCATCTATCCATCATAAGTGCATCTGTCCATCATAAAAGTGCATCTATCCATCATAAAAGTGCATCTATCCATCATAAGTGCATCTGTCCATCATAAAAGTGCATCTATCCATCATAAAAGTGCATCTATCCATCATAAAAGTGCATCTATCCATCATAAAAGTGCATCTATCCATCATAAAAGTGCATCTGTCCATGATAAAAGTGCATCTATCCATCATAAGTGCATCTGTCCATCATAAAAGTGCATCTATCCATCATAAAAGTGCATCTATCCATCATAAAAGTGCATCTATCCATCATAAGTGCATCTGTCCATCATAAAAGTGCATCTATCCATCATAAAAGTGCATCTATCCATCATAAAAGTGCATCTGTCCATGATAAAAGTGCATCTGTCCATCATAAAAATGCATCTATCCATCATAAAAGTGCATCTATCCATCATAAGTGCATCTATCCATCATAAAAGTGCATCTATCCATCATAAGTGCATCTGTCCATCATAAAAGTGCATCTATCCATCATAAAAGTGCATCTATCCATCATAAAAGTGCATATATCCATCATAAAAGTGCATCTGTCCATGATAAAAGTGCATCTATCCATCATAAGTGCATATATCCATCATAAAAGTGCATCTATCCATCATAAAAGTGCATCTGTCCATGATAAAAGTGCATCTATCCATCATAAAAGTGCATCTATCCATGATAAAAGTGCATCTATCCATCATAAATGTGCACTTTTATGATGGATAGATGCACTTTTATGATGGACAGATGCACTTTTATGGACTTCAAAACAGAAACGGCCATTCACTGCCATTATAAAGCTTGGAAGAGCCAGAACATTTTTTAATATAACTCTGATTGTATTCGTCTGAAAGAAGAATGTCATCTACACCTAGGATGGCTTCAGGGTGTGAGTAAATCATGGGCTAATTTTAATTTTTGGGTGAACTACCCCTTTAAAACAGCTTATTTAAAAAGTCCAGCCAAAATGTGTGGCTCGCGAGAGAAAAGCTTCAAGGACACACATCTGTGGTCCAGATCCCGCGGCCCGTCGCTAGTTAAACATCGCGGAGGGTTAAAACGGCATCATTAGCATCAGATTCTCTCTCTCGAACTAACATCCGACTGCCTGTCAAGATTTCCTCCTCCAGTGCAGATACAAACAACTGTTTACTCGACCGAAACAAAGCCCAGATGTCTTCAGTGCGTTTGCGGTGACAGGCCTTTCATTTTGCCCTTGATAGTGTTTACGTACCAATCACACTGTGTACACAAGAATGAGAGACAATATGGCTGGAAGAAACACGATGAGATTCAGATGGTGAGGTTTTATTTAAACAAACCATAGATAAAACAACAGACAAACAGACAGATAGACAGAGAGATGGAAAGATAGATGGATAGATATACGGATGGATGGATGGATGGATGGATGGATGGATGGATGGATGGATGGACAGATAGATAGATAGATAGATAGATAGATAGATAGATAGATAGAGATAGATATACAGATATACAGATATACGGATAGATAGATAAATAGATAGATAGATATACAGATATACGGATAGATAGACAGATAGATAGATAGATATACAGATATACAGATATACGGATAGATAGATAAATAGATAGATAGATATACAGATATACGGATGGATAGATAGATAGATAGATAGATAGATAGATAGATAGATAGATAGATAGATAGATAGATAGATAGATAGATAGATAGATGGATGGATGGACGGACAGACTGACGGCAATATGGCTGGAAGAAACACGATGAGATTCAGATGGTGAGGTTTTATTTAAACAAACCATAGATAAAACAACAGACAGACAGACAGATAGATAGATAGATAGATAGATAGATAGATAGATAGATAGATAGATATAGATAGATAGATAGATAGATAGATGGATAGATGGATAGATGGATGGATTGATAGATATACGGATGGACGGACGGACGGACGGACGGACGGATGGATGGATAGATTAGATAGATAGATAGATAGATAGATAAATAAATATATAGATAGATGGATGGATATACAGATGGATAGATAGACAGACAGATGGATGGATGGATGGATGGATGGACGGACGGATGGATGGACGGATAGATAGATAGATAGATAGATAGATAGACACACGTGTCAGGACTTTAGCTGTAGAAGAGCAACACTGACATGAAACCGCTTTCCCAGCATGCACCTCTGATCAGTGAGTATGTGACTGAGAAAGAAAAACAACCTCAGGCTGAAGCACAGAAAACTAAACATACGAAACACGACGAACCAGTGAGAAACTACGCAAATGCTGTCAGCAAATACCATGAGCAGAGATCAGGAGGAACTGAGCTGAGGAAGATCTCAGTGCGTCAGAAGACAGTCAAAGCTCTGAATGGAAAATGTATGAGCAACACTAGCCTTCATAAACACCACACGCTGTGCATTCTGCTGTTATATTTGATTAGCGAAGCCAAAGCATAAGTTAAATACGCTAACAGCGAGACTGCGTTTCATGCTATAATTCAAAATTAAACAGAAGAGAATAAAACGACGGCGAGATGTGAAGGGCCTTGATGCCTCGAACCGTTGCTGGTGTGTGTGTCGAGGGTCATCGTTTGTCATTCAGTCACATCAACAATCTCAAATCAAAAGAGCTTTTTGATCCGCTCACAAACCGCCAGCCCTGTTGATATATTCACATACCCTGCGAGTTCATTATTTCCCCGTTCCTTTCTCTGGTTCGCTGCGACCCAAGGTCACGGAGGAATAGAGGGAGGGTTACAAAGGGCAAAATCTAATTTGAGCTCCAGCGAATCGAGAGATCAGAGAGAGAGAGAGAGAAGAACACAGCTCTGGAAAAACCCCAATCAATTCCCAACGCTGGGATGCAGAGCGGTCGGATCCGACGTTTACTGGTCACTCTCAGCGCCGGGTGTGGCAGGAGACGCCGACCGGATTCACAATGTTTAAAGAAACAACAGCAGCCAATGAGAGAGAAGAGTCGGCGCTAATCGCTTTGAATTTACAAACTCAGCCGTTTCTGTCTCGATGGGAAGCATTTTAAAGGAGTTCACTTCAGAATTAAAATTTCCTGATAATTTACTCACCCCCTCTTAATCCAAGATGTTCATGTCTTTCTTTCTTCAGTGGAAAAGAAATGAAGGTTTTTAAGGAAAACGTTCCAGGAATTTTCTCCATATAGTGACTTCAATGGGTTGAAGGTCCAAATGTGAGTTTCAGTGCAGCTTCAAAGTCTCGACACGATCCAGCCGAGGAATAAGAGTCTTATCTAGACAAACCATCGGACATTTTATTTAAAAAATAAATAAAAAACATGTATATACTTTTAACCACAAATGCTCGTCTCGCACGTCCACGACTTCACGCATAATCACGTTGTAAAGTTCATGCGGTAACCGGACGTAGAGCGAAAAATGTAGAGCGAAAAACTCATGTTCTCCTCCTTCAAAATCGTCCGACATCGTTGATTTACCTTTTATTTATTTATTTATTTATTGGGCTGCACGATATTGAAGAAAAATGCGATATGCGATAACTCATTAAATAATGCGATATTTGATATGCGATACGATAATGCTTAAAGTGTGTAAAATAAACTTAAATTATCTTTAAAAACTGTAAAACATCCCTACAGCTTCTGACAGTGAACCTCAGTGTTTTACTGAAGCAAGAAGTGTTATTTTAACATCAGTGTGAACCACGGGGTTTAAGGTTTCAGGTTATCCTACATTAGGGTTATTTAACAACACAAACTGAATAATCAAATGTAAAAATAAACACTGCTTAGTTTTTACTGTATGAATTAAATACACTGATTCTTATTAAAGCTACAAAAGTTATTTAGCCGAGAGCAGTGAGTGATATTCTCTTTGTCTTTTCTTCATGACCCCAGTTATTGCAAGCCGTTGCGATATGCATATCTCGATATATACATTTGCAATATTTTGATAATTTCGATATATTGTGCAGCCCTAGTTGCTTTACCTTTTATGATTGTAAATGATTGTAAATGGTTTGACTTAGTCTTTGCACGTTCGCTTTGTAAACACTGGGTCAGTTCTTTCTCCTACGTCCCGCTTGACCTTTCAACATGATTACGTAATGTGTGGCGCATCACAGCTAGTGCAAGACTAGCATTTGTGATTAAAAAGTATATAAATGTTTATTTTATAAAATGTCAGATGGTTTGTCTAGATAAGACTCTTATTCCTCGGCTGGATCGTGTCGAGAGACTTTGAAGCTGCACTGAAACTCACATTTGGACCTTCAACCCGTTGGACCCCATTGAAGACACTATATGGAGAACAATCCTGGAACGTTTTCCTCAAAAACCTTCATTTCTTTTCCACTGAAGAAAGAAAGACATGAATATCTTGGATGACATGGGGGAGAGTAAATTATCAGGAAATTTTAATTCTGAAGTGAACTAATCCTTTAAGCCTGCCGTATAACAATTTTTTTGGCCAAATTTCGGCTCTGTACTTTACAGAGAAAGCTGGGATCCTCGCTTGAGGAATGAACGAGAGGCTCATTATGGTTTATCGCCATCACTCTTGTTCTGAGGAACCGCAACCAATCAGATGCCAATCCAATCAACAGCTCGTTATCCAGACATTCATTAGGACTGGACTCGAGATGGGGATGCTAATGGGAACAATGACAAACAATAACTCATGGGTTTGTAGCATCATTTGAACAATCATGATTCTCTGAAACCTGAAGTGTTCCTTCAATGACAAACAATCTGTTTGATTTCTGCACACAAAAACATGTGTTTGCAACACTTTCTCCGTATTACATGACCTCTACTTCTACAAAAAGACTACTAACCAAAAATTATAAATAACCGCAATCAATTCCACTGCAAAATCAGGAAAAAACGCATTAAAAATGATTATTTAATGTAAAATTACATTACAAATATTATTAAAAATAAAACATGATATTTGTACACATATTAGCTCTGCGACTTTTACAAAAATGACTCTAAACAAATAAAAATGATTAATGTAAAATTAAATGAAAAATATTATTAAAATTAAAATATTATTAAATTTATAATATTTTTTCAAATAATTAAATTGGATGTTGTACACGTATCTGTACAACAGCTATGCATTAAATTTTTAATAATAAATAAATCACAGCAAACAAATCCACACAAAAAATTTAATTAAAAAATAATAATTCATAAATAAAATAAATATAAAATAAATAAATGTTTTATATAAAATAATAAATAAAATTATTAAAATATTAAAAAAGAATAATATTTTTAATTCATCAAGAACAAATTGCACATTTGTACACTTACATTAGCTCTACAAACATAAAAGAAAACATAAAAAAATAAAATAAAGGCCAACCAAAGCCTGACTGTGACCAAAATAAATAAGTACCTTTAAAAAATTACCAAAAAGTCAAGTTTACAATTATTTAGCAGGTTCTTTTAATGAAAGTGAAGTTTCCACTTGCACTTTCATATTAAAAAACCGTTACATCACTGACTTAGCTATTTCAGACATAAACGATAGCTAGGCTAACACTTAAACACGCGTGAAGCCTCGCACTAAAAACAGATGATATAGCTGCAGTCACCCATGCTTATGTGCTAATGCTAATTTTAGAATTTGTACCTGTGAAACTGATGTAAACGTAGGCCTATATCATCAGGGGACCGAGTTCAGTGGAGTTCTGTCACTTAGCATCTTCTGACACGCTAGCTCTCGTCTTGAGCGTGTCAAGCATACTGGTTTGTGCTTGCGCATATGCATTCATGTGCACTGAGGTTGGATCGAGCTGTAAATATAAGCGAGCGTGTGTCTGTTGAAGTCTAGCCTCCAGACAAATGCCACGGCTGAAAAATGGAGGCGCTCGCTGCTAGCTGCCTTATTAGCATACAGGAAAGGTGATGTAAAGGGACGCCGTCCCCGATGGTGTAAATATTTTAATTCATAATGAGCTGGCCTCTCCGCTTGCCTTATTTATTCCTCCGCGGTTTGCCCTGCGCCCTCATTACCGCCGCGGATTATCTGCATGCAGAAAAGCCCTTTATAAGGGGGCTTCTTCAAATATGGCCACTTTCGGACTTAAAATGGAAAACTAAACTCCCTCATTAAATGTCAACAATTTATAGCAAGGGTTTAAAATGAACACCCGCCAAATGCGTGTAAAAATGAACTGTGGTGGGTAACGCTGTCAGATCACGAGCCAATTTGTCGTGTTACTTATTATGTTTACTCACTTCATGGGGAAGTTCGTGTAAGGCAAATCTGAGCAGATTTAGTGCAAATACTCGTGAGTCATCATGATATATTAAATACGGCGTATTGCACAGAATCTGCTCATATCTGGCTTACTTGAACACACACGTCACTACACAACAAATAACGGTGCGCTTGTTCATTTGCATTGAAGCAATAGCGAAGATTGAAAAGCATTTGGTGAACAGAAAAGACATTGATATTTATCAACATCCTACATTTTTTCTGCTGTTCTTTGTCCTGTATTGATCTGTCCACCTAAAACACATTTTTGGTGATGAGGATGAAAGAGGAAGAGAGGAGATGGATGAAAGGATTTAGTTTGAATAAGAAATGTATGAAATCCTAATTTTACTATATATATATATATATATATATTTAATTTTTTTGTCAGGGCCTCTTCCAGATCCTCACATCATTGCCAGTGGTGAGAAACTTCAAGATAAACACCCAAAACCAGGCATTTGCAAATTACTGCACGGGCTCGAGGCCCTTCATTTTGTGGACTCCAAATTTGGCCTTGTGCCATTTGGGTCTTTGTCCTCTTACCAGTGCCCTCCTGAGATAAGTTGAGACATTATTAAACACCCTGGTGCCCCTGGATTTCCTCAGCTGCCTGTTTAAGGTTACAATTTTAAATTTCACATAAAATTTGAGCCCAACTACAAGCAGCAGTGCCACTTAGAGAGCCTGAAGGTGTCAAGGGAGATCTCCGCTGCTATTGAGGCAGAAACACGACAGCGTCTGAATGCCAGCTGTGGACCCAGGTACGCAAACCCCGACTTACAGCCAGCAGATTTGGTGAAATATGCCATGTCCGTGGAGAGTCTCCTGCCGAATCCTTAGCTGCTCGATTCTGAGAGGAACTCTGAGAGGATCCTGACATACTGAAGCAATACTCAGATTTTTGTGACGTCTCTGTGACAGTGTGGGGTCATCATCATCCACCCTGATGCACCTCACCTTGCAGCCAGCCCTGATGCTGAAGTCTTCAACCCCAGAGAAACACCGCCATTTGGTTTGGCAAAGATAAAGAGTTGTGATGTTGAAGATGTTGCTCAAGTTAAACACCTGGGGCCGTATTCACAAAGCATTTTATCTTACCACTAGGAGTACTCCTAAATCGCACTAAAAGATTTTAGCTAGGAGTTTTCTCTTAAAAGTTATTCACAACGCCTTTCAGACCTACTCTTAGTAAAGAAAAATGACAACTCCTAAACTAAGAGTGAGTCTTCGTTGCTATGGGTGACGTCATTACTCATGCAGGAGCTTGACTGAAGTGACCACCTTGATTGGCTGATGATTGTAACGCGGGAATGATTCAAACACCTCCCCTACGATGATGAGTGACAGGTGACAGGTCTGAGAATGCGTGCGCTACACAAGTAGTGCGAAGGACGGAAGATGATGAATAACTGAATAAATAGCCTAAATGAATAAAGAGTAAGGCAAAACAAATAGCCTAGTAGCCTACACTCTAAAAACTGTTAGGTTGTGTTAACCCAATTTTGGGTCAAATATGGACTAACCCAACGTTGGGTTAAAAAATGCAATTTAAAAATTGACAAATTGCATTTTGGACAAAATCAAAAATGGACAAAAATGCAATTTAAAAATGGACAAATTGCATTGGTTACATTAAAAATGTAAACCAACGGCTGGGTTTGTCCATTTTTAAATTGAATTTTTAACCCAACGTTAAAAATGTTAAAATTTTTAACCCAACGTTATAATGAAACATATGGATTGATGCAATATCTTTGCAACATTATTGAATTAATCTGTCACTATATGCCTCTGCCTACGTTTGCAAAGAGAAGAACATTTTAATTTGATTCACAATGAAACATTACAATTAGTTTACATGCAATGAGTAGCCTAGTTTTGGTTGTTGTTGGTGGCGTTATTGCATCCCTAGTTATGCCTACAATGCAGAATTGTTCCCTCGCGATTGGAAGCTCCTGTAGCCGCCGCATACGCATTTCAAAACATCGCAACGTGAAATGCCACAAAAAGCGGTTTGTGAATAGGTCTTAGTGAGTTAGGAGTCATCTCGACTTCTTTTAAGCTGTCCCAGGCTTAGGTGCTGCTTTTAGGGCTAAAATGCTTCGTGAATTACTCTTAGTGAAAAAAATTAGGAGTCCTAAAGTTACGAGTGACACGCCCATTATTTTTAGGATTTGCTCCTAAATTCGCCAGTTAGCAGCTACTTTTAGCCTTAAAATTCTTTGTGAATACGGCCCCTGATCTCAGTTCGACGCCAGTCCTGCCTTAAGAAAAGCCACAAATATTATCATCAGGTTCAAGGCCAGCTGGCCTTAAGCGGACTTCAGTGGTGTGATTTCATAACAGATAACCACACTGACTTCACTCTTTACGGACGAGGAGATCATGAACTCAATGCGACAGAAGCTGGATTATTTTTATCACAACATCTACATGGATGCATTATTACGTTGAGGCAGAATTTTCAAATGTAAATAGCTCTGTGTACATCTGTGATGCATGTAATTCCTGTTGTAAAACCTTTTTCAATTTACAACTTCAGTCAATGTTGCATTGTATGTAAATATATATTGGCTTTATTGTCTGTCATTGGTCCCAAAGAGGACACGGAGACCGACAGACTAGACAGAGCAGGTTACTTATGATATAAAAAAATCTCTGCTCTCAAATTCTGTCAATTTTATAAGGAAACTCAAACAGTAAATACCGTTTTGGCGCTTGTAAATGTGACATGACAGATCCCAAGCGGCACGTGAACCGATCATCTCTAGGCTACTAGCTAATAAACACGAATGAACAATGTTGAAAGAGACAGTACAACTAACCGAAATGTATTCCTCATACATAATATCGATCAATCAGTGTTTTTCAACCGTGGAAAGAGGTCAATAAAACAGCTGGAGAACAATTGTGTCACAACATTAACCTCAGGAAAGCCATTTAATGACTAATGTATAGCACGTTAGTTGGCTAGAAAAAAGAGCTATAGAGAGTATTTTGCTAAATATGTGTACTATATTACATATTTATTATATTTGTACTTATATCATTAAATAAAGTTGTTATTATAATAAAAAAAGCATTATATTTAGTTATTTTTAGCCTTAAATAATACTACCAGCTGATAGGGCTCTCTGTATGTTTACAGCATTAGATGAGATTTATTTTTTCTTGAGAAAAATTAACGCCTATCTTGTGTACCTAACATTTATCCAAATGAGTCATTATTGACTCAAATCACAAGAATTGAATTTAATTGAAATCGTGAAATTTGTGTCTATAATAATAAAAAAAAACATAGCTTAGGCCTACCAGAAATTGTACCATGTAAACAGTGTAACATGTTGTCACTAAACCTAAAATTCTCTTTAGTTACACTATACACTTATTGTGATGCAAGATTTTTTTTATTTTTTTTTTTACAGATTTACAGATGACCCACAGCTGACTGACTGAACCTGCCATAGAAAGAGGAGCAAGCCCATCCCAAACGTGGCACTCCTTCTCAGGCGAGCAAAAGCCTGGGTTTTCTGGGTGTCCTCTGTGCTGAGCTGATTCGATGTTTTCAGTGGAGGGATGATGAGGGTTTATGGAAGTAAAATAATGACAAATGTTTTTGAAACAAAAAAGCTTGTTGAATTGCACTACTTGAAAAAAATATGCATTGCATATAAACCATGCTTGTGTTTTAATGCGTTATATTTTTAGGGCTTGCATTTTTATGGGCTGAAATTCAACATGGTTGAATATTTCAGCTGTGAATATTTCAATTCAAAACATTTCAAACACATTTTCATGATAAAAAATGCAATAATCCATATTCACCTTTCATATTTCACTTCCAAAATATTCAAACTGTTTAAAAATACAACCTATATTATTCAACAGGCAATTTTCGGTGCATTTTTATTTCGCTTCCACAAATTCAGTGGTTCAAATTCGACAGTAAATTCAACATTAGCCGCTTTCCGACCAAGTAGTTACAGGAACTTAGTTCTAGGAACTGTCCACTTCTAAACAGTTCTAAGAACTACTCTCCCCCAAACTCGGTTTTGCTGTTTGCGTTCGCACTGGCCAAGTGACCATAGGAACTGGTAGGAGGGGTAAGGGAGTGACGCAAGCACGGTGACTTTTATTTTGACGGCGCGACGGACCTTTATTTTGGCGGCGCTGAGAACGCCAGAGCAAACAATGCTCGCATTCTCTGTGTTTATTAGTTAGCGATCTGTCTAACAGTACTGTTTAATATGTTATTAGATAGAACTGTTATAGAAAGTAGACAGTATATGAAAAAAAAAGGTTATTAGCCTATACCGTGTGGTTGACGTCCAGTGTTGCTAGCTGGGCAGATAAACATAATCATGTTTGGCTTGGTCCCCTCAAAGTTGCGTTGGATTTTCTCTTCAGCATAAAGGTTTAGGCTAAATATATAGGCTATAATCTGTGTGTTTACATTCTAGCTGTTTTAAAAATGGCGGGCGGGTGCTGGTGTTCCGCGTGCATTCGGTCAATCAGCGTGTACACTAACGTCACGGGTAGTTCCTATAGTGCTGGTTTAGACCCTACTCTGAAGTAGGACCTAAATTAGTTCCTCCAAATGGAGTTCCTAGAACTAAAATCGTTCCTAGTTCCTGCGGTGCGAACACGCCGACATCCGGGTACTTTAGCCAATAGTTCTAGGAACTGTGAAAAGGTTCCTCCGGTCGGAAAGCGGCTATTGACATCCAGGAACTGCAGGAAAAGCAGTAGATTGCCGAGCATACTCTCCATCTGCTGTTAGTCGACCTCACCAGCAGGGGGTGCAAAAGCGCGTGTTGTTGACGAAGACCAGAGCAACAGATAGAGCAAAGCCATTCATTCATAAAAACTGATTTACAGAAATGTAAGTGTATTTGTGATTATTATGACGGCTGTTTTTATGTTTAATTCAGTGTCTTCACGGTCCCTGTGTAGCCTACATGCATCTTACCGTGAACGAGATTATAATGTTATTCCCCCGATGTTAATGTACAGATCCAATGTTACATTTGAGGTAACTTTATATCGCGGCGATGTGCTGCAGTACTAGTGTTTCCCTCAGTACTTTAGGATTGCTGGACATATAAAACGCTTAACGTGGCTTAATGGACTAATACAGTGATAGAAAAGACCATACTCGCACCTTATTGAGAAGGCTGTACTATATGGCTACAGGAGAGCAAATGGACTCAGAGGAATATTATCGCGCAAAGTTTCACGCTAAGCGTTTCCCAGTGATATACTGGCATAAAGTTGGCTTGACAGTGGACATTCGCACATTTAGGGGCCGTCTCTAAATTTAGAGTTTCAAGTAGTGCAATTCAACAGGCTTTATATTTGCCATTATTTTACTTCCATAAGGGTTGCCCACACCTGTGACACCATCTTCTCAAGTTTGAACCCTTTGTCAGCCATTACTCCATCTTCTGGTTGAAGTAACTGCAAGCTGAACCGAGTGTTGTAACGAAAGTCCTCATCTGTGACACAGATCTTCAGCGGCTGCTGCTGCTTAACTGTCCGCTGCTGGATTTCAAGATCTAGAGACAAAACCTGAAGCTCCGACTCTTGAGAAACATCCAGTTTACCTCAAAAGCAAGTTTATCATTTAGTTTTCACTTCGTCTCCATTATTGGATGTTATTTGTTAGTGAGCTTGACGGTAATTCTCGGCTCTTATGAAATGAAGAGACTACAATAACTAAGATTACAGTCTGTTGCGGTTCTCAATCCTCCAGATCATTATCATATTGAGTGGTGTTATTCAGAGTAACTGAGCTTCCAGTAAAAACATTTCACAGTAAGCACAGCTGCTCTGAATCCGACCCTGTAGTTACAAAGTAATTTACTGCCACATTGAAAAACTTGTTACTCTGTTTCTGAATTACTAACCAGGAGAAGGATGGTAGGCACAGTCATGATCTTCTGCTTCTCCGCCCGCAGGCAGTGCCTCCTCCGGGAAGTCTCCTGGGAAAGGCATCTCATCTCCTGAGATTCATCTAAGACTGCAGCCCTGAAACGCTTCCTTGCTCTCTGGTTTGTCGAGCTTCTGAGGCTCTTCCTAGAGATGTGAAAAAGATACACATAAATGTTATTATGGATATTTAGTAATCATTTCTCAGGACCCAAAAAGTATGTGTAATACCAACACAAATGCAATTATAACAAATGGCAATTTTAATGGCAACAGGATGATTTATTATACTTTTTTATATGGACTAATAAGCTGTAATAAGCTTTCTTCGTGTATTTCATTCAAGCATAATTGTATGTAAACTGTAAATAATGTAATAAATTATGATTTTAATGTACTACCAGGCTTAATAGTGTCCTACCTTTACCCCAGTCCTTCCAGGGGAATCTAGACGGCGTTGCTCCTTTCTTAATCCTGGTTCGTCCACTGGCTGATGTACATATATCCTCGGGGGTAAAGTGCTGACTGTCACGGTCACCAGCTCCTCACTACATTTCCCATCATCCTCTCTGGCCCTCACCTGCATGCACTTCCCCATCACAGAGATCGCTGTCACCGGCATGTCATCTCCTCATCACAGGCAGCATGTAAGCACTTACCTCACACAGTCACTTTGTCTGGTCTCGTTTTGAGTAGGACTCACTTACCTGTTAGCAATTACCTTCGACAAGTGTGTGTTACGTGCCTCCGTCTTCCATCCTGTTCCTCCTAGTCGTCATCGTCTTCCTGGTCCCCATCGTCAAGTCAAGTCACATTTATTTATATAGCGCTTTTTACAATACAGATTGTATCAAAGCAGCTTCACAGTGGTAACATGAAAATAATACAACAAAGTTTGTTTCTAGAAGAAAATAGCGTCATCATCCACCTTAAGTAAGGCAGATCAATAATACTGTTGAATATTAAATGTCCCCAACTAAGCAAGCCAAAAGCCAAGGCAACAGTGGCAAGGAATCAAAACTCCATCAGTGACAGAATGGAGAAATAAACCTTGGGAGAATCCAGGCTCAGTCGCTCAGTTCTCCTCACAGTGTATGATTATGATCCAGGCAGCATTACAGGTCAGAGGTCAGATTGGATCAGAACATTCAGGATATTATCCAGTTCATCTAAGATGAGTGTCGATGAGGCCTTCTCAGGCTGATGAGGCTGGCACTTCAGGGATGCGTCGTGGACGTGTCCAGGCGCAGGTCCACCATCAGATCTGGATACGGCCTGGATCCGGAGGACTGCGGTAAACCTCGGATAAACAGAGAGACTAATATTAGCGTAGACGCCAGGATTTATGGGGAGTGTTCCCGGTTCCGGCTGACCTAATCTATGCAGCCTAACATTAACGTTATCAAAATAATCTAAATATAAGAACCGATAATGTGACATTATTATTTTAAACTTACGTATACACTGCTTTGCGGAAAAGCGGAAGTTTTCTGACGTCATTGTGAAACGATACCTACTGCGATATATGCTGTTGATATGAATCAAACAACAAAAGAAAAACTGAAAATCACTCACTGCTCTTGACTGAATAACTTTAGTAGCTTTAATAAGAATAGATTTCTTACTTGAATGCTGCTGTTAAATGCTCTGGCCAGGAGATAAAATGGCGGACTGAGTACAGCTCACTGAGGGCGGAGTCTATGCTAATAGGACCATTGTGGGCGGGGCCTAAGCATGCATCACACTGCTAGAATCGGCAGAAAATCTATGCTTATGATTTATGGGGTTTAAAAAAGGAGTGTTTGGATTTTTATCATTATAGGGTGGTTGTGTACACACACTGCCAACACACATTTGTGTTATGTAAAAGTGTAATTTGCATAATAGGTCCCCTTTTTATTTATGTGATGTATATTCATAGAGTAAATTTTAAAATTTGGGTCTGGGACGAGGGTAAACTAATAATGTTAATGCATAAAAACATTTGAACAGTAAAATGTCACCTGCATGTAACAAAGCTAAAGTTGAAATTGGTAACACTTTAGTTTAGGGTCCAATTCTCCTATTAACTTGTTGCTTATTAGCATGCATAATACTAAGATATTGTTTATTAGTACTTATAAAGCACATATTAATGCCTTATTCTGCATAACCATATTCTACATCCTTCCCTAAACTTAACAATGACCTAACTCACTATTAATAAGCAGTCATTAGGAGTTTATGTGGGAAAAGTCTTAATTAATACTTAGTTAATCATGAGAATTGGACCATAATCTAAAGTGTGACCATTATTTTGAATAAAAAAAAAAAAAGAATCAATCTCTGCAACATAAAAGTGGCCATAATCAAATTACAACGTAAAATCACTAGCCTCTATTTGCTAACGGATTATGAGTGGATAAAATCGATCAGAGTAATCATCTAAATGGGATGATGGTGTGATTTATTGATTGTAAAGCACACTCAAAGGATTGCATCCTCATAACGCAATCTGGGATCTTCCGTAACAAATCCAAGCAAAAGTCACTATTAGCAGCAACAGGTTTCAAACCTGTGCAACAACACACTCCATTAATCCAAAAGCACTGAATCCAGTGAGTGAGAGAAGCGCTAGCGTGAATCAACAGTAGGATCAAACCTCTCTGAACTTTCATCCCTGTGGCTAATTGAATTATCCGGCATTCGTGTGTTAACACACAGACGCTTACACGGCGACATGCAGAACGCCACCAGTCATTATAGCGTGATGAAAAGCTCTCAGCGAGTGTGTGACACACACCTACGCGCCTCATGTGTGTGCTAGCTCTTAGCGTAGCATGACAGCCCTTCCCCACACAGAGAAGACAGACAGAAGAACAGCGTGTTCAGACTGAACCAGCACGGCTCTCGTGTGTGTGTGTGTGTGTGTGTGTGACCTCATCACTCAGCCTGAAACACAAGCCATTTAAGTTTGGTTCAAAGGTGGAGTCATATGTCTGTCTGTCAGTCAATCAATCTGTCTGTCATCTGTCTTTTAGTCTGGATTTGTTTTATGCTAACAAAGCCATGCTAACTACAATATGACAATATAAGGTAATATTGACTGAAAAGTAATTTCATTTGGGCATTTTTGTGTAAAATGCGCCACACCAAAAGACAGCGCAAAAGGCAACTGAAGCAGGAGTGCCGGATATACTTGATTTTTTTGAAAACATGAAGAGAGAAAACTCACATTGTAACTTTCAGTGTCCTTCTGAGGTGTTGTTCTTCCTTCCTACCCCCACTCCCCAAAGGTCTCCAAACAATTGCCCGTTTAAAAAAAGGAATATGGCGTCACACCTTATGATAAACATTTTTGGGACAAAATGTTTTAGTTAAAGGGGACATGCTATCATGCTAAATCCACTTTTTTAGCCCTTAAATGCATTTTGTTGTATATTTGGAGTGTTTAGAAGTACAGAAGAGTTAAAATTATTCTCTTCAGGTGCTTCGTTGATATCTTTATATTCTGTTTTGGCCTTATTTTTCAACCTGTTCCGATTTTTCTGTTATCTATGACGTTTTGTGAACTATTACGTCACAGTATTTGCAGCGGAACTGCCAAATAAGGACATTGACTTCCAGCCCAACACTTCGAGCAATCCGCCATTTTTATTTCTCGCTGCAATTTTGTAGTCCAAGCTAAAGGATGCAGAAGTTACGAGAGGGTAAGTTAAAATGTTCGGTTGTTGGATGTAGTAACCCACACGCTTCATTACACCGTCTAATGTAGATGAACTGCTGCGCTTGTGACAGGGCGCATGTTTAACTGAAAGAACGAGCAGAGAGAGAGAGACCCGGTCGCACGCACTCTCTCTCTCTCTTCGGAGCCAGGCGAAAGTGTAAACAAGACACCGTCTCCAAACTAGACGCTGTCTTGCTCTCTCTCCCTCGCACATATTAATCAAAATAAATCGACACGGTGGTAAAAGGTCGGAAGACCAAAGTTTCATGCGTAAATACAGTAACACACCATTGCGATACATCCATATGAAGACGTTGTTCTGCAGGTTCGTCGTCTTCATTTTCATCTCGCTCCGGCTCCGACTCTGGCTCGAACATGTAAGGCTGGCTGGACAAGTCTTCCGTTGTTGACATTTTGTTAATAACGTGTGAATAAAAAGTTTCTGTGCCGCTAGATAATCGTATCTCTGCTATCAAACTACAAAAATGGCCGAACGGGGTGGAGTTGAACCGAGTGTCACCTCTGCAACCTGGAGAGGGGGCGGGGTATGAAGTGTCTCAATTGTATTTAAAGAGACCGCACCAAAACGAGTTGCTCTCAGACGCACATCAGAAAAGGGGTAGAAAAGGGGCCTGTGGAGCTATAATAATGAGGAATTCAGACCCAAGCATTGCAGTTCTGCTTTATATAGACTACAAATGTATGATTTATATGTAAAAAGGAACGATTTAAAAGCATGATATGTCTCCTTTAAGGGTGGCTTCAGAATATTATGCCTGAACGTTTAGTCAAGCAGACTCACAAGTAGACATCTGGGATATCAATATATGATTGAATAAACAGAAAATTAATTAATTTTCTTGTTTTTATTCAAAATCAAAATTTGTGAAATGTGCTTGGGCCAGTCATGCCATATGAGCTTATTCTGGTTTGGCTGAAAATTGTGAAAAAATGGAAGATTAAACCCATGAATGCTCTGTATGTTCATATAAAACAGCACTTTCTGAACAATATCACCAGTTTTTGATATATTTTTCTATAATTTACTTAATACACATTGGACCAAAAAAAGGCCATGTCATGTCAACCACCCATATACATTGTTTATCTGTCTGTCGATCTAGATCCTTTGTGTTAATGCATCTTGTTTTTCCTTTTAGATATTTCTGCACACTACACAAAACATTTTAGAAACAAATGTGCAAGTCAGGTGTTATTGTCCGTAACATTGAGCGGACCCTCAACAGCGTCTTCTTTAGTACATCCCTTACTTACTTAGCTTCACAAACACATCACGGATTAGATAAATGACACTAGCGTCTGGCACCTCAAGTCCAAAACTAATGTTCCCTGTCGCGGCGGCGGTGCATATATATATATATTTATCTCGCGGCTGATGATGTCAGGCCCAGAAAAGCCCGGCGAGTTCAACCTCCTTCAGCTCGACGCTAGTTTCCCGCTAGCTCTCAGTGCTGTGCCAGTGTGCCTGTGTTTACGGTCTCGCTTGATTAAGATGTCACTGTCACTCGTGTTGTGAATGTGCAATTTATGCCCTCGGCTGTGTGTAATTCACCCTCTCTGAGAGACGAGGGGATTTAACGCAAATGAGAAGGAAAAATAAAGAGGAGGAGCGTTTATCCACGGCAAATGAAGACGAGAGCGTCACGTAGCCAAAGCAAAAATTAGTCAGACACCAGTTCGTTTTTTATATATTTATTTACTAGTGTGTGCAGGACACTAAGTGAGGATAGTAAAATAAAGTAAACTGTGACATATTATACCCAAAAATTCTTCATACAGTGACTACCAGTGATATTTATAAACCAGAAATGCTTCAGACACTTTGAGCTGATCATGTTTTGCTGAAGTGTTTTTTCTTCTTAACCGCAGACTGAACAAAATGAAGCATTGCTTGGTGATTGGTTGAGCTAAACTGGTATTATCTAATTGTGTAGTTAAATTTAACAGCTGACAGATATTCAACATCATTCATGTGTGAGACAGTCTAACAGAAGGACGGACAAAACCAGTCAAATATCAACTGAGTTCTGCTCATGTTTCATTCCCATTTTCTAAACTATAGCGAATAAACTGTGATAATGTGAGAAATGTTGGAGGTGTCCGAATACATTTAGGTTTGACTGTACTTGTCAATCGAGTATTTACACTTCAAAAACCTGTAACCTACTGTCTGATATTCTTTGAAGAGACTCTATTGACTTTTTGCCACACAGCGGACACTGCCTGAATGACTAAATTACAGATCAATAATAATGAATTATTTGCGAGAGAAAAAGCAGTATATCATGAAAGGGGTGTTCTGTAACTCATTATTCCGGCTTAACTCAATCCACAGACCAGTTATTTTCATGTACATGTGTATTATCTTTAACTTTCTGTGCATTTTGTCTTGAACCCCTGGCAGTGTAATTTCATATAATTAAAGATAAGGTGGTGCATGAGCTATTTCTCCTTTCTCCTCGCAAAATGATAAGCTAGTGCCGCAGATAACCTGAGGAATTATTGTGTACCACTCCTCATGGCTTTGTGCAAAAAAGGAAAAAAAAGAAAAGAATGAATAAAATGAAAGAGGACTTACAGTCTTGGCCTGGAGGGTGGGATTCGGAAGAAATGAATCCTTTAATAAATCACAGTCACCAACGCTAAGTATACACAAAAATAAGCAAATTATCTAATATGCATTGTATGTAAATAATGTGCGTTATGAACAGGTTATTTTTAGTTCATCAAACATATACACTCACCTAAAGGATTATTAGGAACACCTGTTCAATTTCTCATTAATGCAATTATCTAATCAACCAATCACATGGCAGTTGCTTCAATGCATTTAGGGGTGTGGTCCTGGTCAAGACAATCTCCTGAACTCCAAACTGAATGTCAGAATGGGAAAGAAAGGTGATTTAAGCAATTTTGAGCGTGGCATGGTTGTTGGTGCCAGACGGGCCGGTCTGAGTATTTCACAATCTGCTCAGTTACTGGATTTTCACGCACAACCATTTCTAGGGTTTACAAAGAATGATGTGAAAAGGGAAAAACATCCAGTATGCGGCAGTCCTGTGGGCGAAAATGCCTTGTTGATGCTAGAGGTCAGAGGAGAATGGGCCGACTGATTCAAGCTGATAGAAGAGCAACTTTGACTGAAATAACCACTCGTTACAACCGAGGTATGCAGCAAAGCATTTGTGAAGCCACAACACACACAACCTTGAGGCGGATGGGCTACAACAGCAGAAGACCCCACCGGGTACCACTCATCTCCACTACAAATAGGAAAAAGAGGCTACAATTTGCACGAGCTCACCAAAATTGGACAGTTGAAGACTGGAAAAATGTTGCCTGGTCTGATGAGTCTCGATTTCTGTTGAGACATTCAGATGGCAGAGTCAGAATTTGGCGTAAACAGAATGAGAACATGGATCCATCATGCCTTGTTACCACTGTGCAGGCTGGTGGTGGTGGTGTAATGGTGTGGGGGATGTTTTCTTGGCACACTTTAGGCCCCTTAGTGCCAATTGGGCATCGTTTAAATGCCACGGCCTACCTGAGCATTGTTTCTGACCATGTCCATCCCTTTATGACCACCATGTACCCATCCTCTGATGGCTACTTCCAGCAGGATAATGCACCATGTCACAAAGCTTGAATCATTTCAAATTGGTTTCTTGAACATGACAATGAGTTCACTGTACTAAAATGGCCCCCACAGTCACCAGATCTCAACCCAATAGAGCATCTTTGGGATGTGGTGGAACGGGAGCTTCGTGCCCTGGATGTGCATCCCACAAATCTCCATCAACTGCAAGATGCTATCCTATCAATATGGGCCAACATTTCTAAAGAATGCTTTCAGCACCTTGTTGAATCAATGCCACGTAGAATTAAGGCAGTTCTGAAGGCGAAAGGGGGTCAAACACAGTATTAGTATGGTGTTCCTAATAATCCTTTAGGTGAGTGTACAGCGTGATCAGTAAACTCCGATTACCGAACGAATGAGTCTAGGAGTCGATTCTTTTTAGTGAATCAAACTTGTTAATGAAGCAAAACAAGTAAATTCAGATTCTCAATCGGTTCTTTTTAGTGAATCAAACATAGTGAAGTAAACTTCGATTCCCGAATGAGTATACGAGTCGATTCTTTTTAGTGAATCAAACACATACAGAGTGATCACTTAACACTGATTCCTGTACTAATGACTACATGGATCTGTTCTTTTTAGTGAATCAAACATCAGAAATACATCAGCAAACTCAGATTCAAAAGTGAATCCATTGGTTCTTTTGAGTGAAACGCACAGTATATAATGTGACCAGAGAGTTTTATGAACCAGTTCTTTTTAGTGAATCACAAAATTAAGTTTCTCAGTCAATCTGACGACCACAATACATTTAATCATGTCTGACCCAATGAACCAAGAACCTGTTGTACTTTAGACTGATAAATCACTCTAGTTACTGACTAGTTGACACAACACACACATATGTTTTATAAAAATAAAGGAATTTATGAAATACGTGTTCTTGTTCTTTCCCGTTTTGCATTATTCATTCCCATTTGCCAACAAGGCTCTGTTTTCCAATATGTCTTCCTCAAATATTACAGTCATTAAATTACATACAATTCTTTACTTAATAACCCACATTGGCTTAACCTCCAGATTTCATCAATTCCCCTCCTCTCGCCATCCAGACGCACTGATAGGCTTGTCATCAAGACAGACGTTTGTTAGGGAGCATTGGAGATCTTCGGGAAGAGACAGCTGGTGATTAAACCACATTACGATTTTCATGGTTCACGATGCCGTGTAATTATAAATATGATCCATGTCCCTCACTGGTAATTGATGCCTCTTGGCCGACTTCTGGCCCTCTAATGAGCTGCGGCTTTCTGGGTGTTGCAACAGGTTTCCTTGCGTCATTTCTTGTCATTTCAAAAACAAAAAAACAAATATGAGCAGTGGTGTTGAGAAGATAACAGACCCGGACGAGGCTTATAACTGCAAGCGTGAGTCTAACACTTAAATGTCACAATGTGTTGCATTTATAATGTAAAGATCTAGAACGCGCCGTGACTGGAACTCAACTGAGTGATATTCATCAAGGAGTCCATTCATTAATTTTCATAATAACGTGAGCCTGAATTAGCCTGCGGGAACGGCTAATTAGTTCTCTATCAGTATCTGAACACAAATGAACCATGGGATGGTTTTTAAACTGGCTGTTGAGGGCTTCTCTTGGAGCCGAGTCTGGGGAAATCCAATGCTTTCGGCATACGGCACCTGTCAATCATTCCCGAGCTACACCGCGGTGACATCATCGCTTAGCAACCAAACCGCTGTGGAGTTTTTGGGATGCGAGGGAGACGCTGATGCTAAATTAGAAGGTGCTTTCCTTAAGCGCATGCATAATACATGATGCAAAGACGCTGGTGAATTATTGAGGAGGTGGTAACGAGCTGTGTTTCAAAGGTAAAGAGGGCGAGGACTCGCGTTCTGAAGCGCAGGCGTTCGGGGGGGCTTCTCTGACTCAGGCTTTCTGGAAATAAAGATTATTACATTAATAAAAGCAGACATTTTTACATTTTCTAAGAAAAGGGATTCTTGCCTGTTCAAAACTGGTGAATATGATGCTAGGACTTTCTGGGTGGTTGCATGGGTTGGTTGCTAATGTGTTTTTTTTGTTTTTTTTTTGCATATTGCATATTGCTGTACAGTTGCTGAGGTGTTCTGAATGGTTGCTAGGGTGTTGCTATATGGTCGTTTGGGTGGACACTAAAGTGGATGGATGTTAAGCTGTTTTAGCACTTGTTATATGGTTACTAAGGTGCTCTGGGTGGTTGCTAGGGCCTGCTAGCTGGTTGCTAAGGTGTCCCGGGTGGTTGCTGAAGCCTTGCTACGAGGTTGCCATGGTGTTCTGGGTAGCTGTCTGGTTTTAAAGCCTGAATGAGTTCTGAATGGTTGCCATGTGGGTTTGTTTGAGTGGACAACATGCTATATATGGTTACTAAGGTGTTCTGGGTGGTTGCTAAAGCCTTGCTAGCAGGTTGCCATGGTGTTTTGAGTCCCTGTCTGGTTGCTAAGGTGTTCTGAATGGTTGCTAAGGCGTTGCTATATTGTTATTTTGGTGGATGCCAAAGTGTATGGAAGAGTGTCCCCCACCTCGTTGCTATGTGGTTGCCAAGCAGTTTTGGGTGGTTGCTAAGGTGCTCTGTGTAGTTGCCAAGGATTCCTAAGTGGTTTTAGTGCAAAATACAAACACATAAAAATAATTTTCTTTGAAAAATAATGTAATAAATGACATGCCCCAACTTGCCCCAGTCTGTTTATGAAAAAAATACTCTGAATTTGAACATAATAATAACAGATGGATTTTAAAGGGGTGGTTGATTATGATTTCACTTTTCTAACTTTAGTTAGTGTGTAAAGTTGCATTTTGAGCATAAACAACATCAAAGACGTTACAACGCTCAAAGTTCAAATTTTCAGTGCATGTGTGTGTGAGGTAAAAGGATGCAAGCTCTTGAAGCTCCGCCCCCTGTGCCGGGAGCAGCAGCTCATTTGCATTTAAAGGGACACACACAAAAACGGTGCGTATTTGCTCACCCTCAAAAAGTGACAATTTTAACATGCTATATAAAAATATCTGTGGGGTATTTTGAGCTAAAACTTCACATACACACTCTGGGGACATCAGAGACTTATTTTACATCTTGTGAAAAGGGCATTACACCACTCCTTTAAACGAATGGTTTACAGAAATGAATCAATCACCGAACCAATGCGTTTAAACAGCCATTTTTCTCTTCTAGAACGCCTCAATTAAAGAATCGGTTCACGTGGAGTTCAGGTTCTCTCCAGGGGTCCCGACGCTTGTTTAGGCCAAGGGCCAAATAACATCCGTAACGCCAACGGAGCCCAGAGGGACGGAAATAAACCAGCTTCAATCCACAAGCAAATCATTAAAACCTAGATAAAACACAGCTAATTGTGTGCTTTAATTCAAGGACAGTTTTCCCTTCGCTTTCACTTTACTCCGTCTGATGTACTGAGATATTTCAGAGAAATCCAATTGAACATGAAAAATAAAGCAGGTCAAGATGATAAAACGACTTCAGAGAATGATAGCCGGCTGATTAAAGACAGAAACAAGGAAAAGAAGTGCTTTGAAAACCTTGTCATGTCTGGATATATTTTCAGACTTAGAAATCAATTGGTTAGTTTCACTCCAGCAGCTCTATAATACAAGAGAAAGCCATTCATTGGAGTGAATTAAATGGCTGCCATCTTTATTTGTCTTTCCTGGTTGGAAATACGCCAGATCGTGACGTAAATGTTGACATTTCATCTGCTAGCAAACATACATTTTCACAACAACATATACACACGCTTTTTTGAAGCTTTCCCATGAAGAACTCAAAGCTGGATTCAAAATAAAGCTACTTTCTTCAACTTTACACCTCCCAGAATGAAAAGAAAAAGAGTATTTGAGAATAAACGGCTCTCTTTGTTGGCGCTTCATTGTGTTTTCAGCATTTGAAACACTCATAATTGTGTTTTCCTTTGCTTTGGGCCTGTTCAATCCAGATTCTGCACTGTTTAATTCAACAGCTCTCAATATAACACAACGCAGGCTGGGTTTCGTCTCCATAAAAGATGTGATTTTACACTGGAGAGTTGTGTTATTAAAATAGATAACAATAAAAATTGCAGTGCAAATATAAGTCTGCTCAGTTTAGCGCTAGCATGGCCGCGCATCTGTGCCGTAGCACATCTGGCAACCGTGTCCCGTGTCAATAAAACTCACTGGAATGGCTCCCGCATCGATGTTAATTATTCCTCACTTCAGTATCTCCGGAAAAAAAAATGCAAGAGAATAAAAGTTTTAATTAAAATCTCTCTCACTCGCCCATTAGCATCACCTCCCTGCTGACAAAAACTGCTACAAGGTGGTTAGCTGCGGTCTTAGCCTAGTCTAGCTGCTTGTTTTATATATATATATATATATATAATTTAAGAGGGATTTCAGGTGCTGGTTGAGTCGGGTGAACAACTAGACAGCGAATCTCCAGCCGGGATTAACTAGACAAGCAAAAACCAGCTAAAAGTAGCAAAAACCTTAGCTTCATTTCAGGAGAGAATTTGTGCAATTCTTACTTCAATCTAATGCAGATTGAGTGAAAAATTAATTACCCCGGGTGTGAGTCATAAAACAACTTATGAACTGCATTATATTTGCAGAAACATTACAAGTGCTTCAAAAAAGTGCAAAAATATAGAGTATGTGAACATTTTTTACTCTAAAGTGTAATGCTAATGCATAGAGTTCAAATGCACTCATTAATATATTTTGCTATATGTAATCATATTGAATGATATATATGTTATACACACATAGATTGGCCTATATAAAAATATGTAACATTAAAAAATACATACATAAACATTTATTTTCATATGTAACTTTAATATATTGATATAATTACAATTAATACCTTTTGTGGTAACACTTTATAATAACGTTCAGCTGTAAGTCATTTATAAGTGGTTAGTTAATGATGAACTAATCATTTACAAAACATTCATAAATTATTAGCAAGTGATATGCTAACATTTTATGTATGTTTTGTAAATTCCGTTACAAGTCATTTATATATATATATATATATATATATATATAAATGACTTGTAACGGAATTGGGTGGGGCTTGATTTTGTCTGTGGGGAATTGATTGGATGATTGTGGTTTCCTATTGGTGGATCTCATGTGAGTGACAGGTTAAAGCCCCGCCCTCGCGCCAGTTGACACGTCATCAGAGAATAGTTGCTGCAAGAGGGAGGGGAACTCATTTTAATTCAAGATTACGAGGCACATGATGTGCACGGATAAATCATTTCCAATAATAAACTCTGCAATATTCCATAAAAATGACTTAATTTTGAATTTGGAAGCGCGTTTCCGGTCAGATTCAGGCCTTCCGGTCCTCTTCCTCGTGACCTCATTCATCCACACAATCCTCGAAACAAACCCTTTTCCAGGCCCGAGACCTGACTCTCTCCGCTAGCGGGATGATAGAAAGGTCCAATATTGCAAACGACCTCGCTCATCATAACACTCATAACACTCCTGGGCCCGTGGAGACTCCGCGGAAATCCCTGTCCGTGTGTTTGTGTTTTATTGTTGTTATTTCGTAGTAATTCACCGCGCCACAGACACCACAGAAATCCTATTAGAGGTGAGGAGAAAACAATAATGTTCTGGAGCTGCTGCTGCTGCTTATTTGGTGTGAGTTGATGTGAGAAAGCACGGAATAAAAGTATGAGACTGACATTATCACACGCTTCAGGACATTCAGGCTTTAATGCCGCTATTAATGCAGAATATACGCCGCCGCTGCATTTGTTCCTACACAATAATGCTAATACGCCCAAATAAATCATATGAAGTTCATTGAGGGAGCAGTTTTTCCTCCTCTGTGTTTGTGCTCGTCTCTCAAACCTCGGAGATTTGTCTATTAAAGCATAATCAGATTAAGCAGGTTTTGTCTGATAATTGCTTAATGCGAGTGATTCAGCAGAAGCGGCTTTGACGCGCGTCTTCGCTTCTGTTAAGTGTTTTAAGAGACACGAGCAGGATATTTCAATTTAGCCATAATTACACACTAGCTGAAAAATTGAAATGATTAAATGGGAATTTCAGGCATATTAAACATCATAGGCAAGCAAGTGTTTGGGGAATTTATTAGCCTAAAAGAGAGAAGTTTTTGTTGGTCTTTATTTTGAGAACCCGTTTGTGTAAACTGTACTTCTAGCTCTATAAATATTACAATTACGAATGATTCAATTATATATTTAATATAATAAACTATAAATAAATAAATTATATATATATATATACACTCAAAAAACTGCTGGGTTGTTTCAAACCAAATTTGGGTCAAATATGGACAAACCCAAACATTGGATTATGACATTTTTAACCCAATGTTTGGGTTTGTCCATATTTGACCCAAATTTGGTTTGAAAGAACCCAGCAGTTTTTTTGAGTGTGTATATATATATATATATACAGTGCTATGCATAAGTGAATACACCCCTATGTTAAATTCCCATAGAGGCAGGCAGATTTTTATTTTTAAGTTTTTTTTTTATTTTTTTTTTAGGATACTATGCATCCTGATAAAGTTCCCTTGGCCTTTGGAATTAAAATAGCCCCACATCATCACATAGCCTTCACCATACCTAGAGACTGGCATGGTTTTATTTCAGTTAGCCTAATAGCTAGTTTGATTTGCATTGAGAGATGATCTTATGGAAAGTACCCCATGCCAATCTCTAGGTATGGTGAAGGCTATGTGATGATGTGGGGCTATTTTAATTCCAAAGGCCAAGGGAACTTTATCAGGATGCATAGTATCCTAAAAAATTTTTTTTTTAAATACTTACAAATAAAAATCTGCCTGCCTCTATGGGAATTTAACATAGGGGTGTACTCACTTATGCACCCTGTATTTTAAGGAAGAACATTTATTTATTTACGATACATTATTCATTCACAAAGAAAATTGGTGTCCTTAAAGGTTGGATTTTTCCTAATTTTTAAAATTAAGGCATTAAGTTCAATTTCCAAAATATGATTTTTTATTCCTCTTTTTAGTCAACTTTAGCATGGGTGTATTCACTTATGCATTGCACTGTATATATATATATATATATATATATATATATATATATATATATATATATATATATATATATATATATATATATATATATATATATCACATATTATAATATAACACCACTATAAAAATACTATAGGCCTACTAAAAATTATATAAATTATATATATAACACACCAGTTCCTGTGTGCAAGCAAACAACTTTAGTAACAAATCAACAATATTTAAAGGAATAATTTATCCAAAAAATGAAATGTCTCATTTTCTCTCCCTCATGTTGCTCAGACTTCAGCTTTCTTTCTGTGGAGCACAAATGACATATTTTTATGTTTAGCATAATGTTCACGCTGCTCTTTTCCTCTTTTTATACACTATAAAATAATACACTCTCCAGCTCACTTTAGCGTGAGTTAATTGGGTTTTCATGAAGTAGAGTATTTAATTGATGAATGTTTGTGTGCCATATCTCGTCCAAATCATGCATATGGAAACGCTGCTTCACGTTATCATTTATGATCAGTTTCATGCTATTTATGACTAGCAGTCTTTAAAATTTCAGCACTGTTTTTCTGAGCGGATAAAGGCATCGAATGAGACGCAAAGAACCATGGGAATTTTTTTTTCAACTGAAGATGCTTTACAATTGAATTGCATTGAATTTCCTCCAGGAATAGCATGCAATCAGTATGCAATACACCTAGACTTTGGCCAGACCTCTAGCTCCAGTTTTCCCTCGCTAAACACACAACCTTCAGCCGCGAGTAAAAGGCACAACAGCAGGAGCTGCAGGTCCGTGTTTCATCAGATGATCTCTGGCTTCTTTCACAGCGACTGAATGAAACCAGCTCTCAAAGGCCAACACCAGCGCCCGCGGCCCACAATGCACTGGGAAACTCACTGACGCTAGTAGTAGATCAGCATGAATAGCTCTATACACCACATAATAACCAGACCATTCAGCGATATTTAGTTTTATAAAGGTTAGAAGAGTCTTTTAGTCTCATTTTGCCCCAAATCTAAAGAGGAATCGTATGCATCTATGTTAAAAATAATACAAATCCAACATAGTGGACAAAGTGATACTTTAATAATCAAAAACAGACTATTTTATGAAATATTCGTTTTTAATTATTATTAGAGTGTTTTGTAGTTGAACTCTATTGAAATCAAGTTGAGTCTCAATTGGGAAACATTTGTGAGTTGCTGAAAGGTGAAAAAGATGAAAATTGTTGCATTTTTCAAAATGGCGGTCATTTATAATGTCCAGTCTTCCCAAAATACTTTATATATAGAAAGACATGCACTCGCAATGGGAGAAAGTGCAACGCGCAATATGTCGGAATAAGTCCCGCCTTCTAAATAAAAGAGCCAATCGCTGATTGGTAAAGTCATTGCATCACAGCACTTAAGATCGCACATGCGCATTGGCTGGACTAGCCTGAAAAATACGCTCATTTTAATGCTATTTAAGCAGAAGAAACACAATTTAAGGGACTGTTCGTGTCAGATTTTGTTGCTGATTTGAAATATGTAATTTAATTGTGAGTTCGGCAAGCAGTTTTTGAGATTTCAGAGGTCCAAACTCCCTTGAAATCAATTTGAGTCTCAATTGCGAAACATTTGTGAGTTGCTGAAAGGTGAAATAGCTGAAAATTGATGCATTTTTAATCGTTAAACTTTTGCGCCATTTTCTTACGTTTTCTCTAACTTTATTTCTCCATTGTTGCAGCTCCTCTCTTCCCAGTCTGTCAGTAACGCTCTGTTTACTTCCTGTCTCTATGAAGCCCCTCCTCTTGAAAAGCACACTGTGCTCTGATTGGTCGACTGGAGAAGTGTGTTGTGATTGGCCGAGCGCTTTGAGTGTGTTTGTGAAATGTCCCGCCCCTTACCATAACCGCCAGTTTAACACACTACTAACTAACTCAACCAGGCTCCGCCCCTTTACTCTGCGTATTAATTATTTAAATGAGGAATATTGTGACGTGTTCGTTCCCGGAAGAAACTCAAGACTACAATGGAGGCGTTTCAGGAGTTCAGGAACTCTGACACTGATATAGAGAATAACTCCTGCTGGAGGGACTTTGGAAAGACTTGTTTCATGCTCAAACATCAACATTACACACTAAAGAAAGCTAAACATAGAAAAAAAGCCTAATTAGTAAAACAAACACAGTTTGGTCAAAATCCGTCACCCGTACAAGTTTGTGAAGCTCGATCACTTTTAATTATGCAGTGTTTTAGTCAGGATGCTGTGCTTTCGTAGCCTAATGAGCTGTTAAGAAGGCGTTGGAAGGGGCATACGTTTAGAAAATTAAAAACAACTTCAAAGGTAATTTGGCAAGAATGATAATGAGAGCGCGGGGACACGTAACGAGGAGAGGTGAACATCAAAGCCAGAGACGTCCAACTGCGGGACACGTCCGGCTATTAGCGGAGACCTCGGAGACTTCGTATCCTGAGAAGTTGAAGGACTTCAGACAAAACATCTTTATCCGGGGTCAAATACATTCTCGTTTTGAGAGAACTGATTCCATTTGCGCATAATTTCATTTCATTTCGCATAATTTTTTTTTGAAAGCAACAGAAATGTTGTTGTAATTGCAAATTAGTTAAGAAAGAAATGCAGGTAAACTACGAAACGCGAAAACAGAGCCTCGTTCATGAAAAACCCTTCGCATTGCGGCGATGACGGAAAAACAAAATTCCAAGATCAGAGTCAGAGCGAAAAAGAGCGATTTATTTATATTTAAAATATTTACGGCCTACTATTTGGGCCTATATTACATGCTGTGTATTTTCATTCTTACAGTGTGAAAGTCATTAGGCTTAGCTAAAAAACGCAATCGAAATACAGAAAAAAATACGTAACCTTTCTAAGTGCCTAAAAAACACAAAATTAGTAAATATAGTACATTTTAATTGAAATGCATTTATAATTATATTTTTCACAATATTCAAGTGAAAAAGCTGAATATTTATACATTTTTAATCGTAATTTTCTAACGTTTTTTAAAATGGCGGTCATTTATAACGTCCAGTCTTCCCAAAACATAGTATATATAGTGAGAAAGTGCAAAGCGCAATATTTCGGAATAAGTCCCGCCTTCTAAATAAAAGAGCCAATCGCTGATTGGTACAGTAAGCATGTACCCAGAAGTACCCAGAAAAGCGATATATAAATGTAACAAATTATTATTATTATTATTTTATTAGATTATTATATATTTTTATTATATATTATTATTTATTATTATTATTATTTTATTTATTACTATTATAATTATTATTTTTATATTATATCATTTTTACTATTATTATAATTATTATTATTATTATTATTAATAAAATTTATATAATTATTTCATTATTATTATTCTTAATGTTATTTTAAAGTCGTCGCATCACTGCACTTAAGACTGCACATGTGCATTGGCTGGACTAGCCTGAAAAATACGCTTATTTTAATGCTATTTAAGCAGAAGAAACACGATTTATGGGACTGTTCGTGTCAGATTTTGTTGCTGATTTGAAATATGTAATTTAATTGTGAGTTCGGCAAGCAGCTTTTAAGATTTCAGGATTCCCCAATTCAAGTAGATAGGACTTGAATGCTCTAAATAGCCGCCTGGAAGCGTGGCAGATATGAATTTGAAAGGGTCTTCTTCCCTCAGCTCGATATGTTTAGCAAACGGTCGTCGTCACATGACGAGTGTCTTCATGGCATTGATCTCCAGCGACGGTGTCTGATTTAGCAGATATGAGCTTATCTAACACAGTGTCCACTATTGGCTGATAAGAACCGAGAGGCTTCAGAGCGGGTCGATACTTACACAGCACTCTACACTACAAAACCATCAATAAATAGATATGTCAACTCAAGTTCTGGCCAAGAATTGGCAATATAGAAAAAAAAAATGTGCTGGAAAAAGATGGCGCTGAAAGGATGTGAGGAAGAGGCCAAGGAAATGTGAATATTTGCACATTTGCATCTCGCCCAGATAACTTTCCACAAACAAATTCAGGTTTCCAGGCCAGACAGCGAGTCACTTTTATACTTCAAACTCAAAAGAGCAGAGATCCAAACGTCTCCACGCTTCATCACACTCGTGTTCAACACAGAAGATCTGAAAACAGGCTCAGGTAATGTCCTCTGTCCAGTGGCGTCCTCCTTCAGTCGTCCTGCGTGAGATCGAGCGCTCCTGATCCGAGATCCGCCCCGATCCGCCCTTGTGTGCTCCAGGATGGAGTCTGGGACCTGTGCGCTTCATTTAAGGTGGCAGATTAAGTGCTTCACTTGTGCTCTCGGCCGGTTAATACGGCAGGCTGGATTCAGCTCTGCTTCTGAATGAAAAAAACAGCCGGTTAGTGTTTGGGAGAGCATGAAACAGCACGTTTAACACAAATAATCAGATTTTTATCATAACTACTTATAATTCAATGTGATTATTAGGGCTGTGCAACGATTAATCGCATCCAAAATAAAAGTTTGTGTTTCACATAATATATGTGTGTGTACTGTGTATAATTATTTAGTATATATAAATACACACATATGCATGTATATATATTTAAGAAATATTTGCATGTATATACTGTATATATATTTATATATAATTTATAATATATATCTAAATATAAATATTTTATATATAAATAACAAATTTTTCTTAAATATATACATATGTGTGTATTTATATATACTAAATAATTATACACAGTACACACACATATATTATGTGAACACAAACTTTTATTTTGGATGCGATTAATCGTTGCACCGATGTATCGACTGATTAAAGCTATTATTTTCGCTATCGACCGATTGTTTAAAAACAGCCGATGATCAGTGCCGAATCTGATTATATCCTGTCAATCAAAAGGGTGCGGAAAAAAAACGTGTCCTACTGCAACTCATACTGTCTGTGAAGGAAATCTCTCTTGTGCTGAATTAGGGCAAGTTAACGCAACAATAACGCTTTAAAACAGTTAAAAAATAGTGACGTTAATGCAGGCTTTATTTGACCCTGTGAATCACCCGTAGTTCAAGACAGGGTTGCCAGATCTACAGTTTTTCCACATCAAACATTATTTGTAGCTCCTCTCGTCCAATAATCACAAAGAGCTTGTGCTCGGTTACTTCTGATGAGAAACAGTCTCAGCTTTTAAATTATGTACATTTTATCACGAAAATCACACAAAAAATGGCATTTTGAGGCTCTTAAGTGTGACGTGACAGATCACTGTAGTGCACGTCTTTTCTTCCACTTTAATACAAGTTATATCTAAAAAACATGCATGAACATCAGAAGGTATGTTGAACGATACAGTAAAACTTACCGAAATCCGTATAAAACAGCTTGAGAACAATATCACTTAATGTTGTATTCACCCCAGGAAAGTTATCCAGTGTTATCCAGTTGGTTAGTTACCTATAAAAACACTAGAGAAGAGTTTATTTACTGTTAATTATGTATGTATGTTTGAATAAATTTGCCATGAAGAAGTGTTTATAAAAACTATGATGAGTTGCAAACAAACATTTCAGCTTGTATTTGAGTGTAAATATTCTATCTGGAAATAAATAGTTGAATATAACAGCTCTGTTGTTAATTTTAACCTCTAATATTATAGTGTACCAAATAAGATTGTTCCTGGTATTGTTTTTTTTCCTTAAGAAAAATCTAATTATCGGCGGATATCATTCAGAATAATCGGCTATCAGTATTATAATTTAATTTAGTATCAGTGCATCTCTAATCATAACCTGTAATTAAAATAAATAAATACTTTTTATAAATACCCCCCACACACACACACACACAATTTTCACTCCAAGCTAAACTCAAAAGTTGGCAGCCCTGGCTAATAGCCTAATAAAAAATACAGATAAAACACCCACAAGTATAACATGCTTCTTACAAATAAACCTGTTATTTTTAAGACTTCAGGAAAATAAAAATACTACAAAAGTCTCGACAAAACACTACAAAAGAACTGCGGCTAAATGTTTCATGGCTGATGTTAGCGCTGCTCCGCTAAAGCCTCGGAGGAGAGCGTTTCAATCCCGCTACAATCCAGTGAAGAGGAGCCAGAGAGCAGGTCAAACACAAAGCAAACACATGGAGGAAGCATTTGTTTGGACTCCGCCAGGACATCTTGACAGCCGGGGCCAGAGAGACTCCATCAGCCTGACAGTTCGGCTCTAGCGGAGAAGAAGCTAATTGCTGTGGGACTAGCGTGCTTTCCGTATCCATCAAAACAGGCCGGCTCACTCCACCGACTTCTAGCATCACACGCTAAAACACGTCCTCCACGGCACTGACAAATAACCTTCATAACAAACAGGCAAATGCCACTCGTTTTATTTTGCTAACGGTGCATAACTAGCGTAATAACACCAAAACCTCTTCCAAAATACATATACATGCATCACTCGATTGTTGCGCTTCCTCTTTGCTAATTCTGTGAGGATATACAGTTAGCATATCGAGTAAATGTTTGCTAAATCTCAAGGATTCATGTCAGCAAATATAACTCCAGATAATCACATATAATCTAAAAACTAAACTTCTCGACATATTGTTTGCTGTCGTTAAAAACGTGTTAAAAACTTAGCGTGTTAGCATTCTTTCTCTGCTGTGTCTTTGTAATTAGGTCTTAACCAGAAGTGAGTGAACAGAATGGAAGAAGTCATGCTAAAAACCTGGCTACATTTCTTGAAGCATGCTTGTATCTTATCTGCTAAAGCATAGATTTTTCCAGTGAGTAGCTAAGCTTTAGCGTGTTAGCAATCCTTTCTCTGCAACGTAAGCTGTTGAGAAGAAGCCATGCTAATAACCTAGCTTCATTTCTCAGTAGTGTAACTATATATCATTTGCTTAAGAAAACGTAGAATTTCCAGTGAGTAGCTAAACTTAACTTTAGCATGTTAGCGATCCAATCTTTACACTAAGGATGATAACTGTGACGATAACGATAAAGATAAAGATAAAGATAAAGATATAGTTCTACATTTAAAAGAATAGCGATTCCACACCACAACTATAACGACTGACGATATCGTTGGAATTACTTTTTTTTTAAAAAATTTCCAGCTGATGAATGATAAAAACATTGACAGCCAATCAGAATCCATCCTGCTTTAATGATCTCAAGCATTTAAAGTGACAGACGACAAAACTGCAGCGCGAGCTAAGAATAAACAGAACGATATCGTGTGTTGGTGTGGACGCTAATATAGTTATCGTTATAGCTATCATTATCATTATCATTATAGTTAACATTAAAGTTATCGTTATAGTTAACGTTATAGTTCTATAATTATCTTTATGGTTATTGTTATAGTTAACATTATAGTTAATGTCATAGTTATCTTTATAGTTAATATTCTATTTAATGTTATATTTATTGTTATAGTTAACATTATAGTTAACATGATAGTTAACGTTATAGCTATCTTTATAGTTAACGTTATAGTTAACATTATAGTTAACGTTATAGTTATTGTTATAGTTAACATTATCGTTATAGTTAACGTTATTGTTATAGTTCACATTATCGTTAACGTTATAGTTAACGCTATCGTTATAGTTATCTTTATAGTTTACTGTTATCGTTATGGTTAACATTATAGTTAACGTTATAGTTATTGTTATAGTTAACATTATATTTATTATAGTTATCATTATTGTTATAGTTATCTTTATAGTTATCGTTATGGTTAGCATTATAGTTAACGTTATCATTATAGTTATCTTTATAGTTATCATAGTTATAGTTATCATTATAGTTATCGTTATAGTTAACGTTATCATTATAGTTATTGTTATGGTCAACATTATAGTTAACATTATATTTATTATAGTTATAGTTATCATTATAGTTATTGTTATAGTTAACGTTATCATTATAGTTATAGTTATCATTATAGTTATCTTTATAGTTGTTATCATTATCATTATAGTTATCTTTATAGTTATGATTCTTGGTGTGAACAGGCCTTAAGTTAGCTTGGGAAGCTACAGTTTCAAATTCTCTGATAAACAGTTATTGTCGTTGCAGAGAAGTTTAAGTCGTAATTTGCAGGTTGCGAATCTCCTTTCCTCGTTTTCGTGTTATCTTTTGCCAACTCCTTTCCGGAGAGGCATGACCCAGATGCTACGCAAATCAAAGGATTGCTCGGTAATTTAATTTTCAGCCCTTCAAAAGAAATACCTCTAGGAAATAAACCCAGGATCGTGATGACAAAGAGCGGATGAGATGGACAGCAAATAGAGCGGGAGCCTGTTCGCTCTCATTGAGAAACAAGCCCACGCAACAGACGTGCAGTCGCAGCATGGCGCATGTGCCTGTCAGACTGGGAAACACACACTCAAGGAACACACACTCTTCCTTTTATTAAAAAATACGCTCCCCTGCTGCTGCGCCAACAGACCTCCGTGATCTCTCTTAATTTGACGGGCCCTCCATCAGCTCCTCTGAACGAGAGACATCCGTCTTTGTTAGGAGGCCGTGGCAAATGTTCCTCGGCTACGTGCGACTCCCCAATCCACATTTGTTAGGGGTGAGACCCATGTTATGAGACTTATCTGCAATATTGAAGACTTTAAAGTCATTTTTTCCAGGAATCATTCACTGGAAATGAAAATCCTGTCATCGTTCACTCACCCTCACGTCGTTCCAAACGCGAGCGACTTCCAGGGAAAAGAGGCGTTTCGAAGCATGTTCACGCCGCTCTGACATCTGGAGCTGTCAAAGAGGATAAAAATACAGCACTGGTAACAAAACGAGATGAACACTTCATTCAGTCCACAAAATGAGTCAGGTGACACTTTACTGCAAACTGAAAAACTTGCACTCTAAAAAATCTTGGGTTATTTTTTCTACCCAAATCCTGGGTTGAGCCTTTTGGGTCAAATTTTGGGTTATTCTTTTCAGTGTTGGGTAGTTTTTGTGTTACCCAGATCCTGGGTCAGATGTAACAACCCAGTGTTGGAGTAGTTTTTGTGTTACCCAGATCCTGTGTCAGATGTAACAACCCAGTGTTTGGGTAGTTTTTGTGTTACCCAGATCCTGTGTCAGATGTAACAACCCAGTGTTTGGGTAGTTTTTGTGTAACCCAGATCCTGGGTCAGACGTGACAACCCAGTGTTTGGGTAGTTTTTGTGTTATCCAGACCCTGGGTCAGACACGACAACCCAGTGTTTGGGTAGTTTTTGTGTAACCCAGATCCTGGGGTCAGACGTGACAACCCAGTGTTTGGGTAATTTTTGTGTAACCCAGATCCTGGGTCAGACGTGACAACCCAGTGTTTGGGTAGTTTTTGTGTAACCCAGATCCTGGGTCAGACGTAACAACCCAGTGTTTGGGTAGTTTTTGTGTAACCCAGATCCTGGGTCAGACGTAACAACCCAGTGTTTGGGTAGTTTTTGTGTAACCCAGATCCTGGGTCAGACGTGACAACCCAGTGTTTGGGTAGTTTTTGTGTAACCCAGATCCTGGGTCAGACGTAACAACCCAGTGTTTGGGTAGTTTTTGTGTTACCCAGATCCTGGGTCAGATGTAACAACCCAGTGTTTGGGTAGTTTTTGTGTTACCCAGATCCTGGGTCAGACGTAACAACCCAGTGTTTGGGTAGTTTTTGTGTTACCCAGATCCTGGGTCAGACGTAACAACCCAGTGTTTGGGTAGTTTTTGTGTTACCCAGATCCTGGGTCAGACGTAACAACCCAGTGTTTGGGTAGTTTTTGTGTTACCCAGATCCTGGGTCAGACGTAACAACCCAGTGTTTGGGTAGTTTTTGTGTTACCCAGATCCTGGGTCAGATGTAACAACCCAGTGTTTGGGTAGTTTTTGTGTTACCCAGATCCTGGGTCAGATGTAACAACAGTGTTTGGGTAGTTTTTGTGTTACCCAGATCCTGGGTCAGATGTAACAACCCAGAGTTTGGGTAAAAATGAATCAATCCAGTATGATGGGTTAAATAAAGAACCCAATTTGCTGGGTCAAATTAACCCAAATTGGGTTGTTTTTAACCCAGTGTTTTTGAGAGTGTGAATATTTGACGATGGAGTCATTTCCATCTCCCATGCCTCAAAGCCCATGCGTACAGGTCATCATCTAGCATTAATTACAATAATTACTCCACTAAAAATGTCAGTGGCATCTCCGTTCCACCGACGGCCCCTGAGCTTCACCATAACTTCACTGTTTTCATCTTTATTCATGTTCTTCTGCTCCCAAAGTAGACTAATTAAACCGTGCAACATCCAGAAACTAAGGACAACAGCATGATTTATCATTCGTTATGACTTTCTGATAGATCCTTCATCCGCGTTCATCTGAGAAACGTGTGCTTGTTGAATATCAATGAGGGTTAATGACGAACCCTCTGGTGTCTGAAGGGAAAGAGGCGAGATGTGATCCTGGTGTCACCTCACAAATCCTCTGAAATCATGAAAACCTGAGAAATTCATGTCGATGAGAAGGGCTGCGCCTGTATTATGATTTTCAGAGATTTGTTTTCAGGTCTTACACGCGAATGTAGCTTTTGATCAAAGACAGTATCAAGTTTGTCGAATTAAAACCTTCTAATCTGTCGTTTAGTTATTTTGTTTATGCATTAGAGAAAAATCTAATTATCTTTGCCCGTAATTTAACTTCTCGAACAGTCGGGTTGTTTCTAACTAAGTTGTAGTGTCATTTAAATCAGTCTCGCCAAAAACCACTGCATTCGCTGTAATACGTTTTTTAATTTGCTTTAAGGCATGACTTGGTGAAATTAATTTTCTCTGAACTAAATAATCTTTTCTTTTGACATCAGAAGGGGAATGAAAATGAAAAAGTAAAAAAAAAAAAAAAACGTATTTAAGTTTTAAAATGTGAGTGTAATAGGACATTAGAGGAAAAATAAATAATTAAATAATTAATAACAATAGTAATAATATTAATCTCAAAATAAATAAATAAAATAATAAAAGTAAAAAATATTTTAGCTAAGTTGGCTTTAATGGAGTTTAATAATAAAAATCTAAAAACAATAAATTAAAATATAAATTGAATAAAACAAAATCTCAAATTTCAATAATAATAATATCAAAGTCAATTTAAAAATAAAATAAAAGTAATATGAAACATTTTTAGTTATTTTATTAGTTTAACTGGACATCAGGACAAATAATAATGATAATAATCTTTAAATAAAAAAAAAAATCTCAATCTTTTTTAGTTGAATTAATTTCAGTTTAGTAATAATAATAATAATAGTAATATTAATAATAATCTAAATAAAAAGTATAAATTAAATAAAACAATCACATAAAACAATAATAATAATCGAACCTAAAAATAAATAAATACAAATATCTTAGTTGTGAGTTTGTGAGAGACAAACGACTGTACACATAATAATAAGAGCCCTGATAAGCCACGCCCATCATCCTCAAGCCCCACCCACTGAGCTGTAGAGCCCTGATTAGCCCCACCCATCACCCTCAACCCCGCCCACTGAGCTACAGAACCCTGATTATCCCCACCCAGCACCCTCAAGCCCCACCCACTGAGCGACAGAGCCCTGATTAGGAACGCCCATCACCCTCAAGCCCCGCCCACTGAGCTGCAGAGCCCTGATAAGCCCAGCGCCGGCCCTCACAGCCTTGTATCTTCAGCATCTCTCCTGTCCTGATGTATTCTCTAAATAAACCAGTTCCTTTTGAGCAGATACCATCAGACACGAATCAGCCAGATGGAGCCGATACCTGCTGAAGTCAGAATCCCGGGACGCTTGCCAGATCCCCAGAAAAGAGCGTTTTCTCATTCCCGGCAATGCCTCGCTTTATTTAACAACACAAAGTCCAGTGTTTCGAGACAGAAGGTCGTGTTCGCACTGATACTGATTTCTGATTGGTTGGTGGATTCGCCGGCCGGGGCTCGAGAGATCAGATGGGCCGCGCTGATTTCAAGAGTCTTCAGTCAGTACATCAAACCCCTTTTCCCAGCCGAGCCACTCAACAAAGAGCCGGAGAGGGACTGATAGAGGAGCACAAGCCTTTTAACCCGCCAAGTTTCATGTTTTAGATGGGGGAAAAAGAGCAGGATCAGGGAATGAAGGTCTAATGCACTTTAAAAGCCATGAAGGGAAGGGCTCGTCCTTTTCAGAGAGATGCTGTTCCACACGACTCGCAATATTATGAATCAGGGCTGCAACTATATTATTTTGACTGTAAGAATGACTATTTGAGTATTCAGGAGGTTAATGCAACAGCTACTCAACAACTCATACAGGACACGTCCGATTTTAATCATCAGTCTATGTAAACGTGAACTAGACGCACGTGTCAACTTAAAGTCCCCCTGTGATGAAAATCCAGCTTTTAATGTTGTTTATATGTCTATGTGGTGTTTTTAATATGCTTTAAGACAAACCATGTGTAAATTCATAAGTCGACACCATTGCTGAGTATTTTCTCCTTAAAACTGCAGTGAACCAAAGACTTTGAAATCGCTGGTGTTTCTGACGTCACAAACTACCTTGTAACCAATCAGATCAACGTGTGATCGTCAACCAGTGGATCTCTGAGCTGAGTGAGTGAGTGGAGGCGTGGCTCATTTGCATATTCATAGAACCACGCATACTAAATGTGCAATTGTTGCAATTGGCTAACGTCACTGCAAAGGAAACTTTAAAATAGAAAATAAAATCATTGTTGAATAAATAAATAAACAAAATAACAGCATTTTAGTTTGGAACAAATGAAACCATTTTTAGAATGTAATATTTTATCAAATTGATTTTAATAAAGAATTTACTAAACATTAATATTAATTTTTTTTAAATCAGTATTATAATAAAATCATTTTGTAAATAAACTGTTTCATAAAACCAACAGTATACTATTGTTTTTCTTTTTTTAATGTTATCAAATTGATTTAAAAATGTTTTACAAAATTAATCAGTAAAAGAAGTATGAAATTATTAAGAATTATTTATATTTTTATATAACTGCAGTTGAGGATTACAACCATAACAAAAAGGAATAAAAATCACCATTAAAAATAGTCCATAATAGTAGTCCATATACAGTATACTGTTATGATTCATTTTAGGCCTTCGACAGACAAGGGCTGCATAAAAACACTCCAAAATGTCTCCTTATGTGTTGTACAGAAAAATTAAAACATCAGATGTGTTTACAGCAACACAAGAGTGAGTAAATAAAGACAAAACTATAATTATGAGTGAATTGTTCCTTTAAAACTGTTTTCACTGCCAGACAGCTGTTACCTGTCTCGAGTTTGGATTTACTCAGCAAACACGGCATTTGGATCTGACTGAGAGGACGAACGGAGCCGTTGATTGGATTGTAAACATTTGGACGTGGGCATGCAGACACATCGCTAACGCTAATGCTAAGAGTCCAGCCGCTTAAGCTCTCTTTTCACATCAGGGCTCTGGAAAGCAACTTAATTGCTGACTCCAAATGTTAATTGGATTATTATGTGTAATTTGGGTAGTTTCAGCTGAGGGAATCGCTAATAAAGACCGACAGTGAGCGGCATTGAAAAGTCGGGGGTGATTATTTGGCGCTTTGTGAGGTTGTCAGGCGCTAACAACCAAGAATATAACTCAAAAATAATAAACAGATGAGAACAAAATAAGACAGAAAAACACTCACTTAAAATTAAAGAGCTGATGCCAAAAGAAAACTGCATGATTAACTCGAATTAAGCTGCCTGATGTTTATTATTAGTGTTGTTTGCTAAGCATTGCTAATACTATTGCTCATACCAAGTACCACATTTTGCTGCCAAACACCCTAACAACCACCCAGAACACCATAGAAACGACCCAGAACACCCTAACACCTACCTACTGTTGTAACTATCCAGAACACCATAGAAATTACTCAGAAGACCCAAGAAATTGCCCAGAACACTCTAGAAACTACACAATAAACAGCCAGAACTCCCTAGTAACCACTCCAAACACTTTAGCAACCACCTACCATAGTAACCACCCAGAACACCCTAGTAACCACCCAGAAAACCATAGAAACGACCCTTAACACCCTAACAACAACCTATTGTAGTAACCATCCAGAACACCATAGAAACGATGCAGAACACCCTAACAACAACCTACTGTAGTAACCACCCAGAACACTCTAACAACCACCTACTGTAGTAACCACCCAGAACACCGTAGTAACCACCCAGAACACCATAGAAACGACGCAGAACACCCTAACAACAACCTACTGTAGTAACCACCCAGAACACCCAAACAACCACCTACTGTAGTATCCACCCAGAACACCCTAACAACCACCTGCTGTAGTAACCACCCAGAACACAATAGAAACAACCCAGAACAGTATAGAAATGACCCTACACACCCTAACAACAACCTACTGTAGTAACCACCCAGAACACCATAGAAACGACGCAGAACATCCTAACAACAACCTACTATAGTAACCACCCAGAACACCATAGAAACGACCCAGAACACCCTAACAACCACCTACTGTAGTAACCACCCAGAACACCCTAACAACAACCTACTGTGGTAACCACCCAGAACACCATAGAAACAACCCAGAACACCCTAACAACAACCTACTGTAGTAACCACCCAGAACACCATAGAAACGACCCAGCAGACCCTAACAACAACCTACTGTAGTAACCACCCAGAACACCATAGAAACGACGCAGAACACCCTAACAACAACCTACTGTAGTAACCACCCAGAACACCATAGAAACGACCCAGCAGACCCTAACAACAACCTACTGTAGTAACCACCCAGAACACCATAAAAACGACGCAGAACACCCTAACAATCACCTACTGTAGTAACCACCCAGATCACCCTAACAATCACCTACTGTAGTAACCACCCAGAACACCATAGAAACGACCCAGAACACCCTAACAACCACCTACTGTAGTAACCACCCAGAACACAATAGAAACAACCCAGAACACCATAGAAATGACCCTGCACACCCTAACAACATTCTACTGTTGCAACTACCTAGAACACCATAGAAACAACCCAGAACACCCTAACACCTACCTACTGTAGTAACCACCCAGAACACCCTAACAACAACCTAATTTAGTAACCACCCAGAACACCCTAACAACAACCTAATTTAGTAACCACCCAGAACACCATAGAAATGACCTAGAACACCGTAACAACAACCTAATGTAGTAACCACCCAGAACAACCTAACACCTACCTACTGTAGTAACCACCCAGAACACCCTAACAACAACCTAATTTAGTAACCACCCAGAACACCATAGAAATGACCTAGAACACCGTAACAACAACCTAATGTAGTAACCACCCAGAACAACCTAACACCTACCTACTGTAGTAACCACCCAGAACACAATAGAAACGACCCAGAACACCATAGAAACGACCCAGCACACCCTAACACCTACCTACTGTAGTAACCATCCAGAACACCCTAACAACAACCTAATTTAGTAACCACCCAGAACACCATAGAAATGACCTAGAACACCCTAACAACAACCAAATGTAGTAACCACCCAGAACAACCTAACAGCCACCTACTATAGTAACCACCCAGAACACAATAGAAACGACCCAGAACACCATAGAAACGACCCAGCACACCCTAACAACTACCTAATGTAGTAACCACCCAGAACACCATAAAAATGCTCTGAATTCCCTAGTTACTGCACAGGGCACTCTATAAACCACCCAGAACACCCTAGAAACACTCTAGTAACTGCTGTGAACACCCTAGAAACACACTAGTAACAGCCCAGAACACATTAGAAACACCCTAGAAACTGCTTAGAATACCCCAGTGCACTCTAGCCCAGAATACTCTAGAAATCACCCAAGCTCCATATAAAACACCAAGCAACCACCCAGAACACCCTAGCAACTACCTACTATAGTAACCACCCAGAACACCCTAGAAACCACCCAGAACACTGTGTAAAAAAAAACTAGAAATTGCCCAGAACTCCCTAGTTACCACCCTGATAACCCTAGTTACCCCCCTGAGCACCCTAGCAACCACCCCTAGCATTGTGGTAGCAAGTATTCAGAGGCTACTGCCAGCAAATCCTTCAGTAAATGTATAAATCTAGTGATTATTATTATTATTCAGAGTTGTATTTAGATAGGAGCACATTAAAATTGAAAGTGTATAGTCATTGAAATTATCACATTTTCACTGAGCCATCAAGGTCTGACCTTTACCATTCCGACATGCAATATAAACCTAAGAACAGCCATACACTCACAAATGAAGCTTCAAGGAAAACGAGCACTTGTGTAAATATCATCAGTTAAACCCAGCTTCTATTACTCACAGCACTGCAATCTGTAAAAACACATAAGATCAGATCACAGGTGAAGATGGAGGATGATTATGTGACATAAGGATAATTTTACCTGCTCATCAAGCTTTACTGCGACCACATGATGTGCTTCGATGAGATCTTTCATAGGCTTTTCAATCGGGTGTCCGTGAAGCTGTGTGACGGTAATGACAGTTACAGTCAAACCAAAAATTATTCAGACACCAGATATAATTTTTGATATTTATTTACTAGTGTGTGCAGGACACTATAATTCATTTATGTAAGAGCGGATATCAAAATAAAGTAAACTGTGACATATTATACCCACAACTTCTTCATACAGTGACTACCAGTAACATTTATAAACCAGAAATGATTCAGACACTTTGACCTGACCATGTTTTGCTGAAGTGTTTTTTCTTCTTAACCACAGACAGAACAAAATAAAGCATTGCTTGGTAATTGGTTGAGCTAAACTGGTATTATCTAATTGTGTAGTTAAATTTAACAGCTGACAGATATTCAACATAATTCATGTGTGAGACAGTCTAACAGAAGGACGGACAAAACCAGTCAAATATCAACTGAGTTCTGCTCATGTTTCATTCCCATTTTCTAAACTATCGCGAATAAACTGTGATAATGTGAGAAATGTTGAAGATGTCTGAATAAATTTTGGTTTGACTATATTGGGAACCGTGAATTTATTTATTTTTGCTATAAAAATGATATACAGTGGGGAGAACAAGTATTTGATACACTGCTGATTTTGCAGGTTTTCCCACTTACAAAGCATGTAGAGGTCTGTAATTTTTATCATAGGTACTCTTCAACTGCGAGAGACGGAATCTAAAACAAAAATCCAGAAAATCACATTGTATGATTTTTAAATAATCAATTTGCATTTTATTGCATGACATAAGTATTTGATCACCTACCAACCAGTAAGAATTCCGGCTCTCACAGACCTGTTAGTTTTTCTTTAAGAAGCCCTCCTGTTCTCCACTCATTACCTGTATTAACTGCACCTGTTTGAACTCGTTACCTGTATAAAAGACTCCTGTCCACACACTCAATCAAACAGACTCCAACCTCTCCACAATGGCCAAGACCTGAGAGCTGTGTAAGGACATCAGAGATAAAATTGTAGACCTGCACAAGGCTGGGAAGGGCTACAGGACAATAGGCAAGCAGCTTGGTGAGAAGGCAACAACTTTTGGCGCAATTATTACAAAATGGAAGAAGTTCAAGATGACGGTCAATCTCCCTCGGTCTGGGGCACCATGCAAGATCTCACCTCGTGGGGCATCAATGATCATGAGGAAGGAGAGGGATCAGCCCAGAACTACACGGCAGGACCTGGTCAATGACCTGAAGAGAGCTGGGACCACAGTCTCAAAGAAAACCATTAGTAACACACTACGCCGTCATGGATTAAAATCCTGCAGCGCACGCAAGGTCCCCTGCTCAAGTTAAGTTAAGTTAAGTACAAGTTAATTTACTCCAGAAACAATCAGTTTCTTATTGTTATAAAAATGTAAAGTTAATTGGTGTGCAAGACTTATCCAACTTTTTCAATAAAAAGTGAGAAATGTCATTATTTTCATTACCATCACACACATAAAAAATCCACCAGAAACAGTTTTACTAGTTACTAAATATTCAAAAGTAAAGAATCACCCATTAACATCCTTTCTTATCCTTGTGTTTCCATACTATATGGTTAATCTGCATAGTATAAATAGCATTAATCAAACAATATGAAGCTATAATAGAAGGTGACGTCCTCTCTTTTCTAATTCAAATCTCCACAAAATCCCATTCACTGTCTTCCTGACGGATCTCTGGCTTTTGTCTCCATAATAGAATTATTGTAGCTTCAATGACAGTGGAGCTGAATGCGATGAAAAGTGTAGGAATTACGAAATGAATGGAGAACGAGCTCAAAAGAATATTCCTCCGTTAAGGCTCATCACCTCAATCAAAAGCCACACGCACGTGGAGGACAATGAAGAATGAGAATGTAAAAAAAGAAGAAAAAACCCCCAAAACATTTTACTCTGGATAGTCTGGTTTTATGACAAAACTCTCCGGTCCTGTCCATGCATTTAAATATGCGATGAATATTAAAATGAGATACATCATTTACTAGTGGCACTAGGGAAATATTTCATTGCATAATGGAGTTGATCTTTGCAAGTGTAAAATCTATAGAATGGTTCTTGAAAAGTGGGAAAGTCATGCGAAATTAATTGATTGAAAGGTGTGGGAACCCTGGTGGTGATGTAGAGTTCATTTTAATATTTATATTTTTGAATGTGTATATTTTAATGCACTTAATTCAGTTGATGCCTCTTTTCGAAACAGCTACACTGTAAAAAAGATTAAATGATCAATAAGTTATGACATGTTTTTTTACATTGCTTTAATCATCAAAATAATCAACTTTTTTATGATCCAACTAATTTTTTAAGTCAGTTAAATGTAATTTAAGTTGAAATGACTTAAACATCCAAGTTGATTGTACTTAAAAAATTTAAGGCAGCGATTTTTTTACATTGTAATACTGTAGGTCTTACAAATATACTATTTTATAAAGGCAGCTTAGTATCCGAATGGTGCTTTATGTTCAGTTCAATGGGACAATCGACTGTATATGATGTACACAGATTAATTCTGTTCGTGTTGCATGAATAAGGCCATGTATGATGCAGTAAATATCCGTGTAAATAATGTGGATAATCGATTTCTTTATGTTCCACATATTCTCCACTAATAACACAAGGCCGTACAACTGAAACACATGAATGTTTCAGACGTCTTTCATGTTAGCAAGCGGAGGATGTGCTCAGTGTGTGTGTGTGTGTGTGTGTGTGTGTGTGTGTGTGTGAGAGAGAGAGAGAGAGAGAGAGAGAGAGACTTCATTCTCGTCTCTTCAAAGGAAACGTGCTCTAAAAATACCCACACTGTAGTCCAGATATCGAACATAGACAATTGCTGTTCTGATCCTTCACTCAACATCAACACCCACACCCACACACACACCCACACCCACACACACAGCAACTGAGCTGTCTCGACTCGCCTGAGCGTCCTGATCAGTCAGACTCGGTCCCTCAGAAGACATCAGTGAGCGTTACTGCAACTAACAAAGGCAAAAACAACAAGACAGAAGCGGGGTCGTGTTCTTGACTGAAGCACATTAGCTGACGCCAAATCTCTTCTCAGAATCTCCTCAACTGCGATTCCCGGAACGGACATGTTGCGGCTGAATTAAACATCACAGACACAAACTAGATTTGGACATTTTCTGAAGATTTTCTGAACTCGCTGCCATGACGATAGGGTGGTGTGATGGTTGCCAGGGCGACGATATTTGGTTGCTGGGTGGTTGCTAGGTGGTTTGATCTAATAGGAAGCTGCTAAATCTGTGAACGGAAATGGTGCTGAAAAACCCTAAATTTCAGTTTTGTCAGTGGTAATACAATAAATTACATTTAAATCGAGATACAATACATAAATAATCATAAAATAAACTAATTTTGAGAAT
>NC_137134.1:35895074-35980074 GCF_949319135.1 Squalius cephalus | reverse complement strand
TGCGCCGGGAGCTGCAGCTCATTTGCATTTAAATGGACACACACAAAAACGGCACGTTTTTGTTCACCCTCAAAAAGTGACAATTTTAACATGCTGTGAAAAAAATATCTGTGGGGTATTTTGAGCTAAAACTTCACACACACACACACACACTAATTTTACATCTTGCGGAAAAGGCATAATAGGACCCCTTTAAAGAGAAAGAGGGAGCTGTTCACACCTGATTAGCAACATGACCCGCTCCTTTCAGCTGAGTGGACTCTTTTATTAGCCGTCTAAACAATGAACCACTCCAACAATAACTCCATACAATCTCCCCGTCCTCCTTGTGCTTACCTCAGCGGGACCCAAAGACTACATCAAACCCCAGAGGTGAACACACACAAACACACACACACACACGGACTGTGGCCTAATCTGAACACCAGACCCCTGAGGATGGACTGTGCAAGCTTGAACACGTCACCTCTCGCTTCTAGGCACAGTCTCCTGCATTTTTAACCAGCAGGAAATGTTATCATCTGTCATAGTAGTGTCTCTCCTCCAGGCAGCGAGCTGACGAAGTGTTTAATATCGGAAATGCAATATTAAAAACCGCTAGGTTCGGAATTATCCATTACGCCCGAGAGGATGGGAAAACCACTACTGTCATGCCTGGCAAACCCACTTAACCAGTAAATTCATAAGAAAGAGTGGTTTCAGGAGACACCTGCTCAATTGGTGGATTTTCAATCATATTCGGAGACTTGAACAGAATAGCGAAGCGCTCCGGGAACATATGAGGAACCGAATATGATCCAGGTGCGAAGGAGATCAAGTTAATGGAATAAATTCACACAAAATCATTTACTCACCGTCAGCGACCCAAGTAGTGCATTAATAGTCGTCTGGAGTCAAAACTATAGTTTTGAGTGAGGAGCAAAAAACTCAAATCTAAATTTCATCTAAAAATACAACAAAAGTAAGCAACATAATCTGCATTATATTTGATAACATTTATATCTAAAATTACAAATGCAAAATGCATTTATTATTATAATTATTATAAAACAGTAAATGTTGTTTTGATGTAATTTTAGATTAAATCTTCTGAAATAAAAAATAAGAACAAGCAACAGCAAAAACTTTAAAACTTTAAAAATGTCTCAAAAGAATTTCTAAAGCATCATACAGTTCATTATTGTTATTATAGAAATTGTTGTTTTTTGCTATCATTTTAGATTACATCTGAAATAATGATCATAATAATAAAGGAACATTTTACATTAAAATTTAACATTAAAATTTATCCAAAAGCAACATATGCATTTTAAGTTATAATAATAATAATATAAATTAAATCTATTACTGGGTTATATGTTATTGTTATTATTATTATAAAATAGTAAATGTTATTTTGATGTAATTTTACATTTAAATCTTCTGAAATAATAATAGTAAAAATAATAAACAAGGAATATACCGACAATTTAAAACTTGTAAAATCTAAAAAAATGACTATATTCATTATTATTATTATTAATACTATTATTATAGAATTTGTTGTCATTTTAGATTACATCTGAAATAATAATAAAAATAATAATAATTGAACATTTTACATTAAAACATTTAACATTACAATTAATCTAAACTTTCAAAAGCAACAAATGCATTTTTATAATAATAAATAGCATCTATTATTGGATAATGTTTTATAATTATTATTATAAAAATATGTTGTTTCATAATAGCAATAATAGCATAATAGCAATAGCGTCAAACCTGAAGCGACTTTCATAACTGAACCAGTTTGATGAAGCAGAACTAGATTTGAGGGCTTTGATGAATGCATCTTCATCTTCCTGAGAGCGTGCCGTTCCTCGGGCCCCGTGGGAGATGCTCCACACATCTGTCCCGGCCGATAGGCTCCGCCAGCAGAAGCCGCCGCGGGCCGCGAGTCTCCGGGCCCTGAGGACGAGCACAGCTATTGTTTCAGGGGTCCGGCTGGCCAGCGATGCTAATGCTAGCGTGACATCTCGTCTCCAGCAGAGACAGCGGGGACTCTCTGAGAGCCGGAGATAAGGGCCCGCACGGGGAACATGGGCTCTGAGAAGCTGCTGATACTTCTGTAAAACTCACCCTGGACGATGTCAAAATAACCCAAACCACTGTATTCGTATTCAGCGAGCAGGAACTCTCTGACTTTATACAGAGCCCGACATTGAGCCTTGTCATGTGTTTGTCCTTCAGACAACTAAATCAGTCATTCACTTGTCTGAATAAAAACATGTTTTTGTGTAAATATAATTTATTCTAAAGCAATATTATCATCAGTGTTCTGTCAAATTTTACATATTTAAATCGGCATATTTGTGATATTTACCCAGAGGGCGATTTGTTCAAATGGCTGATTCGTTCAGGAATGAGGCGGTTGTTTATAAGAGAGTCATTGAGTCGATTCGTTCAAATGGCTGATTCGTTCAGGAATGAGGCGGTTGTTTATAAGAGATTCATTGAGTCGATTTGTTCAAATGGCTGATTCGTTCAGGAATGAGGCGGTTGTTTATAAGTGAGTCATTGAATCTTGCACTCAATTTGTTCAAAATGCTGAATCATTCAGAAATGAAACATGGTTAAGTGTTCCTGTGAAATACTCTATGGTTCTTTGACATATTTAAATCTGCATATTTATTCACACAGAGGGCATTTTTTTTCTTAATCTTATTAAATGTGTGCTTCATCTTTCATTTCAAATTCTTAAATTTGATCAATAAATTCAGTTAGAATAATGAGACACTGTTACCAATCAAATTAAATAATTTACACTGAAGAATTACAACTGCGCTAAAAATAATGTTATGAGGCTTTTTGAATATACAAATAAGAAATGTTGGAAAGAATGACACTTTTAAACATGAAGAAACTAAACCGTGAATGAGTGTCGATATTCGAGTGTCAAATATTGCACTCAACCGATTTGTTCAAAACGCGTAATCATTCAGTGAATCACTGAGTGAGTCATTGAGTCGATTCGTTCAAACAGCTGATTCGTTCAGGAATGAGGCATTTGTTTATGAATGAGTCATTGAATATTGCACTCAAACGATTTGTTCAAAACGCGGAATCATTGAGTAAGTCATTGAGTCGATTCGTTCAAACAGCTGATTCATTCAGGAATGAGGCTGTTGTTTACGAATGAGTCATTGAATATTGCACTCAACCGATTTGTTCAAAACACGGAATCATTTAGTGAATCATTGAGTGACTCATTGAGTCGATTCGTTCAAACAGCTGATTCGTTCAGGAATGAGGCATTTGTTTATGAATGAGTCATTGAATATTGCACTCAAACGATTTGTTCAAAACACGGAATCATTTAGTGAATCATTGAGTGACTCATTGAGTCGATTCGTTCAAACAGCTGATTCGTTCAGGAATGAGGCAGTTCTTTACGAATGAGTCATTGAATATTGCACTCAACCGATTTGTTCAAAACGCGGAATCATTCAGTGAATCACTGAGTGAGTCATTGAGTCGATTCGTTCAAACAGCTGATTCATTCAGGAATGAGGCATTTGTTTATGAATGAGTCATTGAATATTGCACTCAAACGATTTGTTCAAAACACGGAATCATTTAGTGAATCATTGAGTGACTCATTGAGTCGATTCGTTCAAACAGCTGATTCATTCAGGAATGAGGCTGTTGTTTACGAATGAGTCATTGAATATTGCACTCAACCAATTTGTTCAAAGCGCAGAATCATTCAGTGAATCATTGAGTGAGTCCTTGAGTTGATTCGTTCAAACGGTTGATTTGTTCAAGAATGAGGCTGTTGTTTACGAATGAGTCATTGAATATTGCACTCAAACGATTTGTTCAAAACACGGAATCATTTAGTGAATCATTGAGTGACTCATTGAGTCGATTCGTTCAAACAGCTGATTCATTCAGGAATGAGGCTGTTGTTTACGAATGAGTCATTGAATATTGCACTCAACCAATTTGTTCAAAGCGCAGAATCATTCAGTGAATCATTGAGTGAGTCCTTGAGTTGATTCGTTCAAACGGTTGATTTGTTCAAGAATGAGGCTGTTGTTTATGAATGAGTCATTGAATATTGCACTCAACCGATTTGTTCAAAACACGGAATCATTTAGTGAATCATTGAGTGACTCATTGAGTCGATTCGTTCAAACAGCTGATTCATTCAGGAATGAGGCAGTTCTTTATGAATGAGCCATTGAATATTGCACTCAACCGATTTGTTCAAAGCGCAGAATCATTCAGTGAATCATTGAGTGAGTCATTGAGTCGATTCGTTCAAATGGCTGATTTGTTCAGGAATGAGGCTGTTGTTTATGAATGAGTCAATGAATCTCGATTTGTTCAAAACATGGAATCAGTTTCTGCTGTTTTCGCTGCTAAAATAAATGTAAATAAATGTAAGTGACTTAATTTACCGCGGTAAGTAATCTGAGATTCTTTGTGTGTGCTAGGCTCATTTGTTTCAGATTTTAACGTCAGAACATTATACATATTATTATCCACTATCATCCGCCACATACACTAGATATAATAAAATCAGATTCATTCTCATGTTTTGGTGATTCCCTAATCAGGCTTTCACTTGCCTCTTCAAAACGTGCACTCGTCAAGCGTTAATGTGGAGCCCTGCGTTTAGAAACACCAAACGTGTTTGTTAAAGTGTCTTGTTATGGCAAACCATTCGCTCCGTCGGATGGACCGACAGCAGGGGAAGGTCGTGGAAACTCGACCGGCGTGAAATCATGCTTTATGACTGCAGTACATCAAACACGACTCGCATTCCTCGCCCCGCCATCTGGGGTGTTTCCAGAAGATGTTGGAAACAGCTGGCGTGGAGCTGCAGTTTACACAGTTAAGCTGTGAGTGATTGTGCCCTGAAATCACACGGGAGCGGGACCGTCGGCAGGTGCATTGTGGGAAATCACATGCCTGATGGACACGTGTTGCTCCCACTTCTATAAAACAAAGATGATGTAGGTTCAGAAGTGTATGCTATGCTTCACTCGGCTTCGAGGTCATTACCGCTTGCATATCACCACACATTTCATAATCATGTCTGATCTGGAATAGAGCGCATGCATTGACGTCACTTTCCCACGGGAACACACTCCCTCAGCTGGACTGAGTGGCAGAAGAGCTGCTGTGTGACTGGATTTAATAGGAGAAACTGAGAAAACACGAGTAAAACAAGGATAACCAGTTTAAACTAAAGGTTGGACTCGATATAGTGTTTCTTAAAACTTACCAAAGATGATCCAGTGATATTGCAGGAATCGTGTTTCCTGACATTTATATGAGAATTGATTTCGATGCCAGGGAAATAAATAAAGCAAATTTGCATGTGAATGCTTAATATATGCTTTCCTGCAGCTCAAACAGTAGAGCTTTAGCGCTTGCAACACCAAGGTCATGGGTTCGATTCCCAGGGAAAGCGTTGGCGCTTGCAACACCAAGGTCATGGGTTCGATTCCCAGGGAAAGCGTTGGCGCTTGAAACACCAAGGTCATGGGTTCGATTCCCAGGGAAAGCGTTGGCGCTTGAAACACCAAGGTCATGGGTTCGATTCCCAGGGAAAGCGTTGGCGCTTGAAACACCAAGGTCATGGGTTCGATTCCCAGGGAAAGCGTTGGCGCTTGCAACACCAAGGTCATGGGTTCGATTCCCAGGGAAAGCGTTGGCGCTTGAAACACCAAGGTCATGGGTTCGATTCCCAGGGAAAGCGTTGGCGCTTGCAACACCAAGGTCATGGGTTCGATGGCGCTTGAAACACCAAGGTCATGGGTTCGATTCCCAGGGAAAGCGTTGGCGCTTGAAACACCAAGGTCATGGGTTCGATTCCCAGGGAAAGCGTTGGCGCTTGAAACACCAAGGTCATGGGTTCGATTCCCAGGGAAAGCGTTGGCGCTTGCAACACCAAGGTCATGGGTTCGATTCCCAGGGAAAGCGTTGGCGCTTGAAACACCAAGGTCATGGGTTCGATTCCCAGGGAAAGCGTTGGCGCTTGCAACACCAAGGTCATGGGTTCGATTCCCAGGGAAAGCGTTGGCGCTTGAAACACCAAGGTCATGGGTTCGATTCCCAGGGAAAGCGTTGGCGCTTGAAACACCAAGGTCATGGGTTCGATTCCCAGGGAAAGCAGGAACCGATAAGAATGTAAAAGTGTGTACCTTGAAATGCAATGTAAGTCACTTTGGATAAAAGCATCTGCTAAATGCTTAAATGTTAATATAAATACAATATAGGAAGGTCTAAATCCACTTATATCATCGGCATATCGTCCAGCCCTAAAACTTGTACAGTTTTTGTCAGTGTTTATTTAAAAACATCCAATTATGCAGAATATACGACGGTAAGTATTTAATTGATGAATTGCCAATACAATATATAAAAATACAATATATAGGGTATGATTTTACCCCTAAATTCAGCATATTGACACAAAATAATAACTGTACATCCACCTTTCTCTGCCTGGATCCAGTTGTTTCCAGCAGTCTGTAAAAACACACCTCAGATTTCTTCTCAAATCTAGTTGTACAGTCAATCTCAAAGCTCTTTTCCATGTGTTTTGTGTGTTTTTCAAGGCATTCACGCTGAAACCCAATGCTGCCACTCAGTGTTTCTGCCACTCAGTGTGTGTAACTCACTGACGGTGACATCACGCGCATAACCTCTATTGAGAGCGTCTGTACATCCAGACCTCGACTCCCATCTCAGACCCCAGAACGCCTCGGCTAATCCTCAGGAGGACAAACTCAGACACAAAACAAACCTGAAGAGCGTCTTGAAGAACAGGTGACCTGATTCGGCACAGCGGGAAGCAGATGGACGGACTGAGGAGAAAAACAGACCATAATCAAGATCCTCTTCAAAAGCACAGCTCTACAGAATATGAAGAGCTCTTTCAGCTAATCGAGGCGCTTTTGTTTGCTTTACTCAGACCTTCTTACATGCAGTTCAAGTCATTACTCGCTCGGCTGGGCAGATTTGTCTTCCTTTCAGTGTCCCGAACGACAGCTGATTTAAGGTACCTGGAGGACCTCTGACTGCAAAAGCTTCACTGATTGGAGCTTTAATTCGGCCAATTATGCAGCTAATTCATTAATTTACAGCTCAAGTGAACCACAACTCTGCACACGGAGATGTGGACGGTTGTTGGCTTTAAAACAGTTTAAACAGTAAAGAATGAACAAAACATGTCCAGGATATATTTGATGATGATAGTAAAAATAACTATAAATACACCAGCTGAAAGAAAGTGAAGCAAACAAAATGTCAATATTTTTGCATTCTGGCATTTTCCTACAAAATATACAATTTTTTTTTTTTTTTTTTAATCAAGATGTCATGGTATTTTACATTATTTATATATGAATTTATATATATATAATATATATATATATATATATATATATATATATATATATATATATATATATGCTCAATCAATTATAATTTAAATAATACATTAATATAAATACATTTTAAATGTAATACAGGTATGACTTAATAAATTAAAGAATTATATATTTATATAATACAAAATAATTATTTATATATGTGTTTATTTAAATAATGTTAATATTATATATTAATATTTATATATGTTCATATAAATATTAATAATTTTTTATGTAATCCAAATACTAATTAATAAAATTAATTATATATTTAATTATATATATATATATATATATATATATATATATATATATATATATATATATATATATATATATATATATTAATGTTAATATAAATTATAAATTTCAAATGTAATACAAATAATAATAAATATAATATTAGATGAAACGAATAATATATTAATATATACATAAACATTCATTAATAAGATTAATTTTATCTTTACCAATATGCAATTATAGCCCACATATATATATGTGTGTGTGGGTGATTATATGTTTTTATGTAAATATAATATTAATACATTTTAAATGTAATACAAATATTAATAAATTAATGATATAATATAATATATAAAAAAAGAATTAATTATTAATTATGTAGTGTCATGAAAATGTCACAGTGTAAAAAAAAAAAAGAAGTTTTTATTAGATTCCTCCATAAGCATATTTGTATGTCTGTTTTATTTACAATGGAATAAATGTGTTTTGAGTGTTACATAATGAATGAAGTCTTTTTAATGTCTGGAATGATGTCCAACGCTGCCGGTGGAGAGATCAGAGTTGTATATTTTGCATTCCTATGCATAAAAATCCCAAGCTCAGTTGATTTGGACCGTCGGCGCGTTCAGGTTCAATATAATGAACGCGCGGCTCTGAATGCGAATGCGGCGTTACACTGATATTATGGGCAGGTCACAGCAAAGGACCACTTCATAAATAAACATCCAGCGCAGTTTCCATGGCGACACGCTTTCTCCAGCCATTCATGCCAATTTAGAAGTCATCAAAAATTATTTCAGCATAAAATATTAAATTGTAATGCTAATTAAACGCCAATTTATCTGTCGAAAGGTGTAACGTTTTAGCACATGCCTTCTGCACACACAAAAGTCAGAAAATAGATGTAAGGAAGGCTCTCAAATGGCATGAGAGAGTTTGACTGCGTTCAATTCTCTGACACTTAGCTTTGAGTGGTGCTGTAACGGCCTGAGACAAGCTGAAACTTGTCCGAACACGTCCATCTTTCCATCTAATAGGAGCCGAGACGGTCAGTCTGTGGATGAATCAGGGCAGACTCAATTTCAGAAACAAGACAGATGATGTACAATACTGTAAAGTATTGGTTTCCTCAGTAGTTTGCACATTGTAATGGGTGACTAAAAGAGATTTGCATGAGTGTTCGCTAAACAAATTCAGTTTGGTGTTAGCATCTCGCTAAGCTAACGGCAAAATACTCTGAACTTTTTATTTAGCGCTGCAAAATGCTTTTCTTACTTAGTAGTTTTGTCTTGATTCCAGTCCAATTATCTAAAAATTCTTAAAAAAAAAAAAAAAAAAAAACCTGTAGTGAAAATCCAGTTTTTAATGTTGTTTATGTGTCTATGTGGTGTTTTTAATATGCTTTAAGTCAAACCATGTGTAAATTCATAAGTCGACACCATTGCTGAGTATTTCCTCCTTAAAACTGCAGTGAACCAAAGACAGTCTCAAAAACACGCTTTGAAATCGCTGGTGTTTCTGACGTCACAAACTACCTTGTAACCAATCAGATCAACGTGTGATCGTCAACCAGTGGATCTCTGAGCTGAGGGAGTGAGTGGAGGCGGGGCTCATTTGCATATTCATAGAACCGCGCATACTAAATGAGACAAGGGTGTCGAGTTACATTCAAGCTATTTAAAAGCATGAAGAATTTTTTTTCAAAGAAAAAACATTAAATATGTCATTCTGGTGATGAGTTTTAAGGGATAAAATGATTGACTACAGGGGGACTTTAAAAATCAAGAAGCATTTACTAGATAAGTAAAATGATGTAAGATATTATATCTAGTTTTTGCTTAAAACAAGCAAAATTATCTGCCAATGGGGTAAGAAAATAATCTTGTTTTCCATTTGAATAAGATTATTTTCCTTACCCCATTGGCAGATAAGTTTGCTTGTTTTAAGCAAAAACTCACTTAAATTTGTTTTCTTTTTCTTTTCTTTTCAGAAAACAAGATATAATCTCTTGTGTAATTTTGCTTATCTAGTAAATACTTCTTGATTTAATTTTTTTTATATATTCGGACTGGAAACAAGACAAAAATACTAAGTAAGAAAAATGTTTTAGAATCTGCATTTCTCTCAACTCGTTTGCCATGTTACAATTTATTCACCTATTCAACTATTCAAAGTGGGATTCCAGCCAAGTTTTCAAAGGGTTAGGGCTGTTTTTACAATGAGAATGCATTGCGTACTTGATTTGAGTTAGCAATGACGCACAAAACCGATCTGGTGTAGGTAGAAACATTTACATATGATTATACTTTTCGGCCCTTAAAAAGGAGCCAAAATGAGGTACAAGACAGAATAATTATACAGCTTTGTGTCGCCAGTTTGAATCTCTGAATGAAAAAAAAGGCGAAAAAAAAAGTTCATCCGATCAAGTCAAAGTCCTCGTACAACCACCCTCAGGCTGCTTTTCAATAATCCATTACGGTGTGCATAAGTTCCTGACGCCTAAAAAGGCACTTCAGACTTGCCATCAATGCAAAAGACTGAAAGAGAACGTGCGAGACCATTTACTTTGAAAACCCGAGAGGTATTTTCTCTTAGCGAAACCGCCGTTGAATGCAGAACAGCTTGTGTGGTGAAAAGCCAGATGAGCAGTCTGTCAAAAAAAGAAACGTAAGGAATTCATAACTGAGCCAACTATACATCCAAAATGAGAACAATTCAAACATTCCCATTATGTGCATTTGAAGATCAACAAGCGCTGTCAATGTCTAGAGTGAAGAAACTTGCCAGATATTGAATATTGAAGAAATGCAATCCCACAATCCCTCTCTCTACACATTGATTTCCACAGGTCCATCACACTGTCAGTAACAGAAACAGAACAGGAATATGATATACTTGATAGAATAGCAACTGTTCACTAAAACACTTACATCTGAAAACCATTTTTACATTCAAATTAAAGGTCCTTCAGTGGTTATGGTAGCCCTTTATATACACTTTATTGGCATTGATGCGTCCATGATGTATATTTAACGTGGAATCTTTCCATGATTCAATAAAAAATAAAAATATATATTTTAGTTTGATAATTCTTTTTTTTTATTTAATATTTTGTATTTTAGCGGATTTTATGGTACTAAATTCGTCTCCCATTAATTTCCAATGCGCTCCTTTTTGACCGCAAGGAGCACAAGTGTGACAATTTTTTTCAGGACCATTTAACCTTTTTAAAATGATGTGTGTGTGTGTGTGTGTGTGTGTGTGTGTGTGTGTGTGTGTGTGTGTGTGTGTGTTTAAATAGCAAGTGCCAAAACCTTTACCAAGTGTTGTACCATTCTGATAAAGTAAAAAATTCTACAAAAAACAAAACTTTTCCAAAGACAGAGGCCAATTTGGGGCATTTTCACATTTCCACCAACAAATGATAGCCCTTGGCTGTAAATCAAATGTTCTTGTAAAATATAACATAGCATCTAAACTGTTATCTTGTTTTCATCGACCTTCCAGAATTCTGGCATTTTACCATGCAAAATTGTTCATAACGAGCTAACGGCGAGCTAAACACAACCACTTCCATTTCAAAAGCACAGGGAAGTCACTGGCAGGTTGAAGCTTTTCAACCTCATTCGCCCTGTCACGGGACGGACTTAATCACGACGCTCTTCTACACACACGTCAAGCCGATGTGCCTGCGGGTGCTGATCGGGCTCTTCGCTAGCTCTCGGGAAACTCGCTCTGACACGCCGGGTGGGTTGAAGCCGGTCGGGTGGCCAGCGGCCTTCACACCTCTGACGGATCCTGGAAAACACGGGAAGATGAAAGTGACCTTCACACTGAGTCAAACAAAAGACGATGGGAACGACTGACTGAGGTCATTACGGTTGAAGAGTCATTTATGGCGATACTAGAAGCCAGAGAGAACATGGAACATTACCTGTCTTAGGCCACTAAACGTCCATTTTCAACTAAAAAGATAGCTGAAAAAATGGCTATAATGAGTAACACTTGTTAAGTCTGATATCATGCATCACTGTTTCCAGGTCCAAACGCTATATCAGATCCCAAAAGCAAAAACTAAAACAAATGGTGCCGAGATTATGATTTTAACCCTTATCTTCAGACCAAAATTGACCAGACAGTAAATCGCATTTCCGATTTTCACAGAAGTCATCATAGCTGAGTTAACGTCTATAGTGGTGAACAGATACGGTTTGCATTTGCTCCAATAGCAAAAGATAAAAATCCACAATAGCAATTCTGACTTCAAAAGAGGGAAAAAATAGGGCAAGATTGATTACCTTAGTTCAAAATAGAGAAAGATGTCAAATTTGCTGTCACTCCCTCAGGCGTTGTATTGGAAACACTGTGATATAATTGTAAATTAATAAAAATAATAAAATTAAAGCTGCAAGCAGCATTTATCGGGGTTCAAGCAGTTAAGGCCTTTAAGCACAAAAGCATCAAAAGTTATTAAGTTTTATTTAGCAAGCATGTAACCACTGACATAATAGATGAAAAATACCATTTACAGCCAATATAGGCAATGTACCATAGGAAATATATGGTTTTAAAGCTTTTTAACAGTTATAGCGCCACCTATGGTCCGATCTCCATAAAATTTGGCATGCTTGTTAATGATGTTATGTCACATATGCGCACCAATATCTGTGAAGTTCTGAGCTTTTATTTAGGATTTATAGGCTTTTTAGTGTATTTTGCCACGCCCATTTTATAAATGACCCTATTACAGCCATTCAAATGCAAAAGTTCAACTTTTTTTTGACTAGTTCGCAGAAGTAGGTTTTGGACAAAATTCGACATAGCAGAAAATTTTCCCTGCCTAAATCAAAATCGGAGATGGCCATTTTGTCCGCCTTGAGCCAAGGATTCCAACGATATAAGACACTTGATCCTGGGACAAACGGTCTAAGAGTTATGAGCAATTTTGAACTTTTGGTTGCTGTAGCGCCACCTATGGGCCATTCGGGGTCATACTCTGATAGGTTGTCCCCAAATTGAGGCCTACCATCTGGCCAGGTTTCAAGTCTCTAGCCTTACGGTTTGGCCTGCGCGATGCGTTTTACAAATCCTTACAATTACAATAGGGTTTCAGCATTTCATGCTTGAACCCCTAAAAAAGATATATCCTTGATTTACTTTATTAACTGTCATCGCATTCACTGAAAGTGTCTTTTCTGTCAAAGACTTTAGATATAAAATGGACTTTGATTATGGACAAGTTCTTATTTGTTTCCCAACGGACAAGTTCTGTCTGTTAAGCGCGCGCTGCAGTTACGTCATCTGCCTCTTTAAATACTCGCGCTCTTTAAAGTCGAGTGGATTCAGTTACGTCATCTGCCTCTTTAAATACTCCCGCTCTTTAAAGTCGAGTGGATTCAGTTACGTCATCTGCCTCTTTAAATACTCCCGCTCTTTAAAGTCGAGTGGATTCAGTTACGTCATCTGCCTCTTTAAATACTCCCGCTCTTCAAAGTCGAGTGGATTCTGATTGGATGTCGATGTTTTTTTATCGTTCATCGGATGGAAAAACACTGAAGACGACGATATCAATCATCTGTCGTTAGCGTTGTTAATAGCTCTCCTGACTCACGCGATCGAGCGCTCCCCTGTGTTAACTCGGGAAACCTGAGGTAGGTAAATACACTCTTTTATCCGCTTCTGTCTGTACTCGAGCATGTCAACCAGGTTCCATTACCCCTCCACAGTCGTTTCTATGAAATATAAAAAGCTTTAATGCAGCCTTGCCCACGGGCAGCACGACAACCCTGAAAGCTGAGGTAAAGAGACGCGCGATTGTTAATGGTAGTGCTGAAAGCGGAGAGTGACCTACTTCACCCTGGACAGTAGTACGGAACAAATACACAGATAGATTATAAGATATGACCTGTCATTATGCCTTATTTCAGATGGAGATGGTGTAAGTGAACACAGACCTTGTCATTGGCGATGGGCCTCACGCTGGTCGAGTTATAGCTGAGAAAACACATCGGTTCCCCATCCGTCTCAAATTAGCATAATGTAGTACGCATTCATTTAAATTAAATTTCCATAGATTGCAAAATAAATGATTAAAATATCATGTCTCCTATCCCATTTGATCTAATATAGAAGACTTTGCCTGTCATTGTACTGCAAAAACATTCTTTTCTGTTTATCTGCGTTGAGCATCATTATACCGGCCTTCTAGGAAAATATAATTTTAGACCAAGTGTCTAAAAATGTTACAGCCCATAAACATCCCAAAAATGGCATATATTTTATTTCGCCCCCACCCAAGAGGATGCTGGGAAATAATTGCGAAACACACTGTCCAACTGTTGACACAAACGCCCTGGTGAATCTCTAATGACCGAGCCGGGTCTAGTTTATCTCCTGCCGCCTGAGGTCACATGCCAGGTAAAATTGGCCCTTGTCTTGCTAACAATCTGACTAGCTATCTTCAGCATTTGTTGACACTAGCATCTCAGCAAGTTAAGCCCACATCAGTGACGTATAGTTCCAAGATGTGAAATTTGTTAGAGTTCCTCAAGTTTGTGTTCAACTTTGGACACCGTGGATGTGTACTAAAACCTAGTTAGCTGTATTGCTCTACTTCGTACACACAGTAGGGAGCATGCTAGCTGAGATTAAATCTCATAAGTGAGGGATTTAGAACACTCCACATAGGCAGAAACTCTTTTACATGAAGTTGCTACACAAAACTTGACTCGCAATAGAGTTAGCATGTTGCTAAGCTAATGATACAATATTCTGACAAGCATAAAAATACACACACAAATGTTGGGCAAAATAGTAATTATTTTTATTCAACTGAATTTTTTGGGGGGAAACACTGAAGTGCCTTGAAACGCGCAGCTTTGTTTGATGCGTTGACGTAATTGCCACTGAAACAGGAAGCTAAAGCGGGACATATTGAATGGCTCCTCCCCCTTTTTAAATAGCCAATAGCGTTTAGTTTACCTCACAGACTGCAAGTCGTACTTGACAGCACCATGGAAACGAATCCGAGCGCTGATACGTTAGATTCAATAGTAATGTTAGAGGTGTTTATAAATTCTAGCCATTTCATTCTGAAAACGGAATAAAATTCGAGTGTTTGAGCAACCGAACACACATCTCCATATTGCTCCGTGACGTGACAACGGTGGTGATGTCCGGTTCGTGAACACATCGTTCTTTTGAACCGGTTCTTTTTTTGGGGTCGAACCAGTTCACCAAATCGAACTGAATCATTCAAAACAGAGTCAGCGCTGATCCAGTTTTCTAAAGTTACTCGCTTTCGGACGTGCCTGACAGTCACTCCGACTCGAAATAAACAATATCCCGGAGTATATGTTACTCCAGTAACTCCGACAGTTAACTGATGGAACTGATGAGCACGAGCCACTGACACTGAGCATGCGTTTACTACCGAACATACAGTCAGGTACAGCCACGGTCGCTTTGGCCAGGTGGTATTTATAGCATAGGGGGCGGAGCTTTAGATTCTAGAGAGATTTTGATTGGACAGAAGATGTGATGAGAACTGAAGTCTGCGGTGATAAAAATCCGTGATCCATTTTAGCGGAAGTGAGAGATTGTAAGTTTTGAATGCTCATATCTCCTAAATGCGAATTTTGTCATTGTTTTGGAACACACCAGCTTATTAATAACCTTAAGGCTAACGTATTCATACTAAAAGCTAAAAAAAACTAAAATTTTGATTTCAGGGGGCCTTTACTAGATATGGGTCAGAATTACTGATTTTTTTAGTCAACAACCAGCTTGCTATTGAGATTGTTTTTGCCATTTTTTTTTAGCTTTAACATTTTTAGCAGCTGTGCTAATGGTATAAATTTTAAGTTTTGTTTGTTTGATTTAGCATTCTAACAGTTACAGCTACAAATTCACAGCCTTCAACAATACATTTCTGGACAATTACTGTCAGTCTCGAAATACGAAATGAGTGATGCATCTTGTCTTGCAACTTTTTTTTTTTTTTTTTAAGAAATAAAAAAGGTCTTTGACCTTAAACCAACACAATTATAAGGCAATTTTTGATCTCTACCTTTAAAGTCGGCATTAAGCGGATCTTGCGCTAGTTTTTTCTTCCCTATTTTGAAGTCTATCTGAGTGAAACGGTTTCTGGAACATGGGCAGGGCTTGATTTTGTCCGTGGGGAATTGATTGGATGGTTGTGGTTTGCTATTGGTGGATCTCATGTGAGTGACAGGTTGCCCCGCCCTCGTCATCAGAGAAGAGAATTGTCAATTTGATTTCATGGTGACTTTAAACCCCCACATATCTGAACATTGAGTAGTGTGGCGTATTTCGTGTCTGTACTGTAGGTCAAGCATGAATTCGGGCTATTTGTTCCTCCTACAAATGATCTTTGGTATTGATGTAACTTGCCCCTGAAGCCCGGGGCTCCCGCAGAGCAGGACTCGCCATTTCATCAGAATGAGGAGAAATCAAAGCGTGGGGGACGTCGCTGTGAGGGCGGCCCGCAGGTCGACTGATCCATGAGCTTTGATGTGCACAGACTCTCGGGTTACCATGTTATGGACGGTCACCTCTGGGCCTCATGGACGCGTTTGAAGTAGAATATGAGAGAGGTATAGTCAATCCAAAAATATATGATATGTTATTCATAAAAACAATCAGTGAGATCTACACCGACATTTATTTTTTTATCCCTGATTAAGAAAATGGTTGGTTTTGGTGAATGATTGGAAGGATATGGACTCCAATCAAACAGAAGACATTCAGGGCGTTTGATTTTCAGACAGCCACCACAGCAGCTGGACATGGTCAATTTGAGCTTGTGTGTTCAGGAAAAAAAGATCCAACTTTTCTATTTCTGACTGAAAAAAAACAACAACAAAAACAATCCTTAGTGAATCACATCGACATTAAATAGTCTTGATAACAAATTTAAAGAAACAAGAATATTTTTTAACCTACTAATAAAATGACAAAACCACATAAATAATAATTAATATAATCAATATGAAACATATTTTTTTATTTAAAATATTAATAAAACTAAAATAACACTGATACACACATTTAGAAAAAAAATACATATTTTATTATTTTTATAGAAAAATAATATATTAAAATAGAGTGTTTAATAATTAAAAAGTACTATATTTTTGAACTGTTTTTTGTAATATTTTGTTAAGTGCAAAAAAAGCTACATTCAAAGTATTATTTAAAAAGTATTTCAAAATGTACAACTATAAGATGATATTGTTTATTAAATTATTTAATTCGTATTTAGAAAGAAATTATATTACTGCCCTCGGTTTTCTCAGCTCAGATTCGTACAGCTCCTGAAAAATGCAGTTATGTTTGTAGCACTAGCATTGCTGTTTTCAACACATTACCATAGTATTTTTTTTCTTTCACGGTAAGGTTTCATGGTTTAGATTACAGCTTGAAAAAAGACTGTAAAATAAAAACAGCCCCCAAACATCTCCTCACTCCAGATCTCATAATATGCATAAAGACACGTATAGCCCAGTTAAATTATGGCAACGTTAATCAAGCCGGGGAAGAGGCTGTCCTTTGGATGGAGATGCCGATGCATTACCCAAATAGCTCAATGACTCAGCGTAATTCTCCAAAGAGACCCTCGGTTGATGGCGGGGCTTCATTCTCCGTCACACTTGCCGAAACTATCAAATGAGTTTGCTTAATGAGTGCCGCGGTGAGCGAAAGCTGTAGCGGGATGGTAGCAAGCAGCCGAGTGGAGTGGAGGGTGGATTCATTCACAAAATGAAAAGCTCTGGCACTAAATTAAATTACTGCTGAAATGGAATTATGGGGGCGGTTTACTCAGCACCGGCGCACCGTTGGAAAGCAATACTGCTAAAAGCCTTTCAGTGGATTAATGCGAGCCCACACCTCCCCCATCGCGTCATGTTTCCCTGCCTCTTGTTTTGTCATCTACTCAAGATGCTTCTAAACTCAAGCATCTCGTTCGGTTCCCGCTGAACATCAACAAGAGATGACGTGATCACTGTTAGCAACAACAACAGTCCCATTTTTGGATCCAAAATTCTGCAGTTTTGAAACGGTCGTTGCCAAGCTGCAAGGTAATCGTAATGTAGTCAATGTCAAGCTGCTAGTAAAAAGTAGCTAACTACACTAAAACTATTTAAAGTCCATCTGTAGTCAAAGATTGTATCCCTTAAAACTCATCATTGATCACCAAAATTGCATATTTAAGCATTTTTCTTCGTGTCTTAAAATAACTTGAATGTAACTCTTGCCTCATTTAGTATACGCAGTTCTATGAATATGCAAATTAGCCCCGCCTCCACTCACTCACTCAGCTCAGAGATCCACTCGTTGACGATCACACGTTGATCTGATTGGTTACAAGGTAGTTTGTGACGTCAGAAACATCAGAAGATTTTTAGATGTTCTGACTCTTATGTTTGACTCCAGTATCTTTTAAAACAAGTAATAAAAACTCAGTGAGTGTTTTAGCGCAATTTTCTGACGTCATGGGATCACAACACTAAGAGATAGTAAATCCTTTCATGGAATTTTTTTTTTTTTTTTGTGCGTTCCCGAGATTAGACCTTCCTTAACATAATGCCGAAAACCCGAAGTCTCTAGGTGGTCTGGTTGAGGAGTAGATAGAAGTACAAGATTGGTGCGCACAGACAGAACAGAAATCATGAGTTAACAATCGCAATTTTGTCCGTTGGAAAATTGCGCTAAAAAAAGTCGTTATAAGGAAAAAAGCTTGTAAATCTTTACAATGTAACAGATACTCTGTTTTGTAAAGAATTTAATAGCTGTTGTGGTTAGGGCTGTCACTTTTGTGAAAAAATCCTGTTCGATTTTTGAGACATATGTGTTCATTGAATCGATTGTAAAATCGATTTTCCATGTCTAAAGACGTTTCCATTTTAAACGCCAAATATGGGCAAATCCACGGACAACTAACAGACATTAGGACGGACGTAAAGAGGGCGCTTGAGACGCGCACAAGTCAGCAATATTCCTGTTGATTTATTGGCGTGAAGTTTCGTGCACAATGACAAACAGGAGTGCAACATTCTCGAAAAGCAATAAGCAAATGGACTGCCATAACATCAATGAAAAACATCACTGCAGGCTTCAACATGGCTGTGTTTACGGTTAGAAAAGTCAAACAAATGTTGCCTACGTAGGCGATTGTTGACCGTAGCCTGAATCTGTATCTGTATGCATGAGACTGTCTGAATGCCGGCAGAATTCACATTTTTGTAGTAAAAATAGACACATTATGCAGAAGTATAATGTGTGTTTGTCAGAGTTGCTGTGTGATGCGCGTTCGCTGCGGGCGTATCGTGACGAGCTGGACGCGTTCCGAGAAAAGACCGTTAAAATCGATTCCCTATTTTCGTTTTCGAAACTTGTGTTGGTTGGTCCGATCGATTGTGCAATCGATTTTCGAACGTAAAGTGACAGCCCTAGTTGTGGTACAGAAAATTAGCAGAAAATTTAGTAATGTCAAAAGTTTTAGTTATTTACTGCACTTAACCAATACTGATCTTGTTTTAGATGTTTTAACTTGCAGGTTTTACTCAACTATCTAAAAAAAAAAGTTGTTATTGTGGAAAAAACGTGCAGAAATGTATAAGCTGCATTCTTGTGAAAACCGTTTAAACGGACAGTATGTAAATTTTTTTGCCGCTAGGGGTCGCTAACCTCTTACAATAACAAAGGCGTAGTTTGATGACGCAACATTTGCTAAGAATTATGGATCTTGTCGTCAACGTCAAGCCGACCGATCTAATAATGTTTATGGATGACTGAATTCATCGATGCCTTTATCATGACTGTGATATGAAGCAGTTCGGGATTGCTAAGACACAGCTATCAGCTCCACACGCGACGCGAGTCCCGCGGATATAAAAGGAATATGGACATTTCATTCTACCGAACCACACGCAGAATTACTACTCACAGGTCAGTTTATTAGACAAATTAAACTTGTGAGGGAACGCAGCGCTGTTTCACTTGGTCTAACATTACACTATCACACTAAACTGCATTTGAGTGTGTTGACATTTATGTGTTAGTTTGTCTGTATGAGACTAGCAGTAAACTAGATCAACATTAGAATAACATACAGATCATATTCTGACATTTTATCATTGTTGAACTATATAACATTGATTAGTTTTATGTAAATGTGCTCACCTGTTTAATAAGTACATGTAGGAGCGGTCGAAGTCTCGGACGTGGAGCTCTCGTTTATATACTGTCTATGGGAGCTCTCGGCATCTCGAAAACACCGCGCTGATATTGATTCTCGTTTTAGTTCTCCTTTTTTATCCAAAGTCTGCTTGCCATGGTCCATAATGTTTGAACGAAACAACAACAGCGTGCAAATAGACATTGCGAACTACACAGTTGTCCACGTCTGTCGCCTTGGTTACTATCAGAGGGCTCTGGTTCATAGCTCTGGTTGCCATGGCAGTACGAGCGTAAACCAGGGACAACGCGGATATGACGCCATTGACTGCGACAAAACGGAAATAAAGAAACGTGCCGTGTCTTCGAATTAAATAAAAATTTCTCCTGGTTTGAAAGTTGTTGGAAACAGTCTGGATAATGTAAGTACACAACTAAAAAAAATATATAAAATAGATATAGTGATTTTTGCTATTTTTAAAGCAAAAAAGTTACATATTGTGCCTTTAACTTTTTTCCCCTGCTAATTACAGTACATATTTCAATAACTCAACTATAGTTAATGTCAGCTTCTACTTAGGCTACATTTTTACTATCATTTACAAACTTTGTAAAAAAAAAAAGAAAGTTGCAAGTTTGACTCCAAAATCATCAAAAAAAGGTTTCATGAGGAAAAAAATGTTGTAGAATTTACAATGTTGGAGACGGACTGTTTTGAAAAGAATTTAAAGAGCCCCTATTATTACAGGCTACTCATTTTGATTTGGAGTCTCCAACAACAGATTCACATGCATCCAAGGTCAGTTGAAAAGGTCATTTTCTCATAACCTAATTTCTCAGAGTGTCTGAAATAGTTAGTTTGAAGATTTAGTCTCTAAACCCTGCCTTTCTGTAAGCTTCCTCTTCTCTGATTGGTCAGAAGGCCTAGTCTTTTGTGATTGGTCGAGTGCTTACAGCACATGTCAGAAACCAAACGGTCATTATCATATGTGAATCTCAGCTCTTGATACACAGTGATACGAACAGTAACGATGGCACGGGTTTTACCGTATCAATCTCATCAAAGTGGATTTGCTTTGGCAGCAGAAAACAGCGTCTTCTCGACACGAACAACACGAACCAAACTCTTCCAGTCTCAGTTAAACTACAGTGTTTGAGGGCGGGGCTAAGAGACGCTGTTTAGCCAATCAAGACCATAGATGGGTGTTTACTCAACAAAACTGGTTCTTACATTCATCACTGTCTTTTACTAAATTTTAAATGTTCTGTTTGTTTAACTGCGGTTCTGCTACAGAAAAAAAAATATATAATTAAAATATATATATTTAAAAAATAAATAAATAAATAAACATCTAGTTACTCACCGGCAGTGGATATCTGTATCCACACTGACTCATGTTCTGACTCACTCACCTCTGAAAGTTTTAATATCTAACAAACTGTAGCTGAAGAAGTTGAACAAACTAAATCACTGTCAATAGTTCAACATGAAAAGATTTCACTGGCTTATTGACAGAGAAGAAATGACAAAGCAGTTTGTGTGCAGTCGAGTACAGTAGCGCTTTTGAGGACACGTGATCCAAGGACAAGGCAACCAATTCAAGAATCAATTCTTGTTAAAAAACTTGTGAAAAATAATGGTAATTTCATATCTGAAGGTAAAAATAACCTGCTTTTGTGGGTGTTTGTTCATGTAGCAAAAGCAGGGTATTCTTTTCTTGTCGGTGCACAAAGAAAACATACGCACTAGACTCAATGACACATTGGTCAAACACAATGTTAGCTTGGCCTTCACATATACAATCCAAAAAAGTCGTTGCACAAATCTATTACCATTTCACTTTACCTGAGTCAGTCAGGAAAAAGAGCTTTTTGTTCCTTGGTGACAAACGACAGTAAGAAATACACTTTCAGAAAAAAAGGTACAAAAGCTATCCCTGTGGCGGTACCTTTTCAAAAGGTACACCTTTGTACCTAAAGAGTGCATATTAGTCCCTCAAAGGTACATATTGGTACCAAAAGTGTACATATTAGTTCCAAAAGTGTACATTTTAGTACCTAAATGGTACATATCAGAACCCTTTGAAGGGTACTGTCCCAGTGACAGCTTTTGTACCTTTTTTTCTGAGAGTGTACATTGGTCATGGCAGCTAGCTCAAACATTAGCGCTGTGGTAAAGGTTGTTTGGTAATGGTCATTTTGACGGACTGACATTGATGGCTTGCTGTGGTTGTGGCAGAGGTTAGTTGGCACAATCAGCAAGAAAGGCTGACATGAAGCACATTTTAGAGTTGCCTTTTATTGTGGCCAGCCTAAGGCACACCTGTGCAATAATCGTGCTGTCTAATCAGCATCTTGATATGCCACACCTGGATGGATTATCTCAGCAAAGGAGAAGTGCTCACTAACACAATATTTGAGAGAAATAGGCCTTTTGTGTACATAGAAAAGTAGAAAAATGTATGCAGTTTTGTTTTTTAACCACTAGAGGACCAAAAGATACATAGTGTACCGTTAAAATACGACTTAAAAAAAGAAATGTTTTTTGTGTGAATGGTTAAACTGACTCTTGATAACGTCCAAAACTCATTAAAAGTATTTCGTTGAAAACGTTGTGGTATAAATTACCCCTCATTAAACTCAACATTGTTTGCATGACGCAATTAAAGATGAATATAAACGTAATTTCAATTTTACAATCACTTTACGATTGATTAAATCAGCTGTAATTCATAAAATAATGGACTTTTTCCGTAGACATGTTCACATAGTTAGATGATTTTCTAAAAAGCATAACAGTGTCCTTAAGATCTGAAAACCGATCAGAACAAAGCTCAAATTACATCCCAAGCGTTCAAGGTTATTATGATCTTTTCCCCACCGATTTTCTCCGGGACTGAAGGATGAAGGACTTCAAGTTGCCAATTATTACAACAGTTGCTGCGTTGTGAAACTTTCCCCAATGCATCTGTGAAAGTTTCTTGTCTGTGCAAGTTCAGTAATTACAGATAATTGTGGCAATCAGGGTTAGTTCAGCACCTGCATTATCATTTCAACATCTGAAACATTGCATTGGAGATGGATGGGGGGAAATAGATTGAATAATTGTTGTGATACGGAGGAACATTGTCGTTATCGTCTGTACCTGGGTGTAGTGGCATAATTACATGCCGAATCCAGCGACAAGAATCATCATGCCAAATGAAGGCTGTGTAATCGCTACCCCAATCACAAGAAACATAATTGCTCTGACAATCAGGGTGGCGCTTTTGGGAGGCATGGGAAACGCTCGAGAAGAGGGAAAAAAGGCCCGGCATGACAGTTTTGCATGCAATCCAAGCTCTTTTCTGGGCATTTGTGTAACGAGTTTGGGTTAAATTGCTCTAAATTACAGGTTTTCAAAAGCAATTTGATTATATTGCATGTTGCGTAACTCTGGCTGTGTGCAAACAAATATTTGTAAACTTAATTATCACCAATGTTTCTTCAAAAAGCCTCTCTGGTTAAAAGCGCAACAGTGCGTTGGTAAGAGCGTTCCCAGCGGACCGAACCTGTACCTGCCATCTGTTTCACACGTAACTTCAGTACTGTGTTTTAATCCACACATCCTTCCATGTTCTGCTAATACCTCAACATGCATCTGTCTATTGTATATTCTTACTGTTAACATATTTCACTAAACACTAACAACATATTTCATTATTATTTTATTTGGTATATAATATATAAAACTAAATAATAATACAAGTAAAATTAATAATAAATTGACCAAGTACATTTTTTTAATATCTCAGTTACGTTTACGTAAATAAGGTTGCAAAAACGAAACTGAGATATTAAAAAATGTACTTGGTCAATTTATTATTAATTTTACTTGTATTATTATTTAGTTTTATATTTTATATATATAACTAAAAATATATAACTTTAAATATAAAGTTAAGTACAAACTACCGTACATTTAAGTACATACTACTGTATATTTACAATATTAAAACTTAATAAATAAATAAATAAACATACATATATAAATACACACACACACACACACACACACACACACACACACACACACACATATATATATGTGTGTGTGTGTGTATGTATTTATATATGTATGTTTATTTATTTATTTATTTATTAAGTTTATATATATATATATATATGTATGTATATATAGTTGTATAATATATAAAAATCAACATGCACCAATGCTATATTTTCTAAATGCCATAATCATTTGTTAACAAACAAGTATTCATTACTTCAATGAGCTCATTCTATCTGCATTAAATTATTACATTGTTTAAATTAATACATTTTTCGCTAACTGTGATTTTGTATATGTACATTTCTGAAATACATAACTTAGACAGTTTCCTGCTTTGAAATGATGTGTATTGTGAAAAGCGCTATACAAATAAATGTGAATTGAAATAAATTATAAAATTATAAAATGAAATATGAATAATAATAATAATAATCATCATCATCAGTTGATATATGGTATATTATTATGAAATGTGAATCCTGTAGAATCCACCTTCATTTTTTACTTAAAATTTCTCAGTCTCAGTCAACTTTGGCAACCTTTAAAAATATATATAAAATAAAAAATGAATATACTTTCAATATTAACAACGTACACTGATAGACTGAAAACTAAGCTGGTATGTCAAACTGATGAAATCAAACAGAAATCATAACTCGTGTAAATAACTGTGCTAACCATCTTCCAGGGCTGCTGGTTTGGCGTGTCCTGAAGTCAGGTGAGATGATCGTGGTTAGTTTTGTCAGATGTGTCCCCGTCCTCTTCCACTCGGGCTCCTGGGTGACGTCCTCAGACAAGCGTGGCTAATGAGGGCCGATTACAGGCGTCTCTGCCAGCCAGATCCCTCAGTCTCCCGCTGGCACCATGCAGGAGAAGCTGGCGTTCGGCCATCGACCTCCCGACTCCCAGCAGCGTTTCTGGGAGAAGTGCAAACAGAGATGGGCAAGATACAGTGGGATCCCAGGAAACTCATGCGGATAAAACACACCTCAGATGCCGTGCAAGTCGCTTTGGGTTAGTGCGTCTGACAGATGCATGCATGCATACTGCAGTGTAAAGCTTCATGGGTGAATCTCACGACAGCACAAAAAAAAAAAAAAAAAAAAAAAATTACAGACCCTTTCCAAAAAATTAGAATATCATGGAAAAGTTTATTTATTTCCATAATTCCATTCAAAACGTTAAACTTCCATAGATTATAGATTCAGGGCCCGCAACTTAAACGATTTCAAGTATTTAGTTGTTCATTTGTACATAATTTGGGCTTCCAGCTCATAAAACCCACGAAAACAGGATTTCAGAAAATTAGAATATTACATGAAATCACACAGTAATTACACAGTGATACCATGGTCATTGAAGCAGGTTTTGGTTATTTTGGCAGTGTGGGCCGGTGCAAATCCTGCTGGGAAATGAAGGAAGCATGAAGTGCTCTGGAAATGTCCTGGTAGACGGCTGCGTTGAGTGGACAGCACAGTGGACCAACACCAGCCGATGACATGGCTCCCCAAACCAACACAGACTGTGGAAACTTCACACTGGACTTCAAGCATCTTGGATTGTGTGCCTCTCCATTCTTCCTCCAGACTCTGGGACCTTGGTTTCCAAATGAGATGCAAAATTTGCTCTCATCAGAAAAGAGGACTTTGGTCCACTGTGCTTTATTAAATCCAGAGTCAACGCAGCCGTCGACCAGGACATTTTCAGAGCACTTCATGCTGACTTCATTTTCCAGCAGGATTTGCACCGGCCCACACTGCCAAAAGAACCAAAACCTGGTTCAATGACCATGGTATCACTGTGTAATTACTGTGTGATTTCATGTAATATTCTAATTTTTTTAAATCCTGTTTTCGTGGGTTTTATGAGCTGGAAGCCCAAATTATGTACAAATAAACAACTAAATACTTGAAATCAGTGAAGTTGTGGGCCCTGAATCTATAATCTATGGAAGTTTAACGTTTTGAATGGAATTATGGAAATAAATAAACTTTTCCATGATATTCTAATTTTTTGGAAAGGGTCTGTACATGCATTTTGGATATGCATTAAAAACTGAGAGTAATTAAATTCAATTCACATTTATTTGTACAGCGCTTTTCACAATACACATCGTTTCAAAGCAGCTTTACAAAAGTCCATATTACAATTTACAGTGATCTGTTATCAGAAGTGACTTGTCTAAGTTATGCATTTCAGAAATGTACATACACAAAATCAAAGTTAGCTAAACATTTATTAATTTAAACAGTGTATTAATTCAGGGCAGAAACAATGAGCTCATTTAAGTAATGAATACTTGTTTGTTAACAAATGATTATGACATTTAGAAAAATGTAGCATTGGTGCATGTTGAGTAAAATGAGTAATAATGAGTAAAATGTAGGTGAAAATATTGTTAATCGTCATGAAAATAGTGTCACGATGCAAAATAACCCCAGAAATAGGTTTCATTTTAAAGTTAACTGAGGATTGCGATTGTGCATCAATCGTTTTGCTTGATCTTTTCCTTCCCAGTGCTTCTGTTGGTCTGTCATGTCTCATTAACACCACGCAGAACTTTATGTAAAACCTGCAGATGGTCAGTTTTTCAGAGCACTTCCTCCAGACAGTAACACTGACACGGTAAAAGCACAGTATTTCAACCTCGCACTGGCACTGGTGGAGCACAGCGAGAATCCCAACATCACAGTTCACACGGAAATGACACGACATGGATGATTTGCTAAAGCTAACTTCTTCACACCTTGGCTAATGCGCTGGCGGCGTCATTAAATGTGCTCATTGTTGTTAGCATCAGCAGCTAACCAGTAGGAAACTTTAATACTATAACACTAAGTTAACACAGTTGATGAGACATTGCTTTCAGAATATTTTATATCAAGAAATGAGATATAAGCTAACTTCCTCACACCTTGGCTAATGCGGTGGAAGCTTCATTAAATCGGCTAATTGTTGTTAGCATTAGCAGCCAACCAACAGTGTATTTTAATACTATTATGCACCATTGCTTTCAGAATATTTTATATTGAGAAATTAGATAAGTTAACGTCCTCACACCTTGGCTAGTGCGCTGGCAGCTTCATTAAATCAGCTCATTGTTGTTACTTTAATACTTTAATACTATAATGCTAAGCTAATAAGTTAGCATAGTTGATGAGACATTGCTTTTATGGCATTTTATACCAAGAGATGAGATATAAATTACTTCTTCACACTGACTAGTGCACTGGTAGCTTTATTAAATCGGCTCATTGTTGTTACTTTAATACTTTAATACTATAATGCTAGGCTAATAAGTTAGCATAGTTGATGAGACATTGCTTTTATGGCATTTTATACCAAGAGATGAGATATAAATGACTTCTTCACACTGACTAGTGCACTGGCAGCTTTATTAAATCAGCTCATTGTTGTTACTTTAATACTTTAATACTATAATGCTAAGCTAATAAGTTAGCATAGTTGATGAGACATTGCTTTTATGGCATTTTATACCAAGAGATGAGATATAAATTACTTCTTCACACTGACTAGTGCACTGGCAGCTTCATTAAATCAGCTCATTGTTGTTACTTTAATACTTTAATACTATAATGCTAAGCTAATAAGTTAGCATAGTTGATGAGACATTGCTTTTATGGCATTTTATACCAAGAGATGAGATATAAATTACTTCTTCACACTGACTAGTGCACTGGCAGCTTTATTAAATCAGCTCATTGTTGTTACTTTAATACTATAATGCTCAGATAATAAGTTTGCACAGTTGATGAAACATTGCTTTCAGAATATTTCATGTCAATAGATGAGCTATAAGTTAACCACACATTATTGGCTAGTGTTCTGGCAGCTTCATTAAATCGGTTCATTGTTGTTAGCATTAGCAGCTAACCAGTAGGGCACTTTAATACAATAATGCTGAGCTAATATGTTAGCACTGTTAATGAGACATTTCTTTCAGGACATTTTAAATCAAGTGATGAGATATAAGTTAACTTCCTCACACATTATTGACTATAGTGTGCTGTCAGCTTAGCACGTGTTAGCATTAGCAGCTAACCTATAGGACTTGGTAGTACTATAAAGGCTAACTAATCAGTCTAGCTGATGTTAGCTTAGTTTACAATACTTTCAGGCTATTTTAGATATAAATAAATGAGATGCTGCTTCAACCTTGCTAAAAAAAAAACAATCCAGTTTAAGATGCTAGCTATTTAGAAAAACTAGCCTTGTTTCAAATCCAAGATGGTCTACCATTAAACAGTTTAGTGAGGTTACAATAAACTAAGGTCACAGTGTCACCTTTAGAATTGTACATCAGCTAGACAGAAACAATATAAAAAGACAACATGTGGTATGATTAGCATAAGCAAAAGTTAGCATACTTTACAGAGAGAGCTCAGTTGTGGTGAAACAGATCCAAGAAATTAATAGGAGAATAAAATAATGGGTTGAGAAGCTCCAGTAATGAAATGCAGAGGATCGCGCACGTTAATTAATTCGTGTGTTGAGCCATCACAGGTCACAGGCTAAAGCGCTAAAGCTAGTGCCGCCCAGTCAGCTGCAGACACATCGTAATTACATGCTTCCCTGCTTATTGGCCACCACTTATTCTTTTTAATTACTTTGTGTCCATGGAAAAATACACACAGATGCTAGCGCTCAGTGTCACCGACAATCTGTGTCAGAATGCTATGATAATTTATGGTTAGCATGAATAGCATTTAATATTTGCCCATACGCGTTATGCTAGACATAATATCCAAGGGTTGAGGTAATAATTACATCCTTTTGAAAAACTAGTGCAAAGTCGCAAACGCAAATGCTCAAGATGTTATTGGTGTGTTTTTAATAATGTTTGAAATGTATTAGAGCTTGTTGAATGGTTGTAAAATAGATGTGAGTTTTTATGGCACGTTTGCAAAAGAAAAACACAGATAACATGCCTCTGTAAATATTTCATTGACGTACCGCATTGATTTCTTAAATCTATTATAGCGCCCTGAGCTCTTATTTGCTGTTCTGCCGCGTGTAATGTTTCTTTAAGCACGTTTCTGAGGTGGAACCGGTTCGGATTTGGCCGCGGGTGATAAGACACCAACACCCGTTCTCCTCTCACTCCTCGTTCCCCCGCTCTCTCCGGGTTCCCGTTGTCCGGACCTAATCCCGCTCACGTGGAGAGCGAGCTGACACTGACCTTCAGTTTTCATCCTACCAATTTCTCTGTACTTTCAAGGAAGTATGAATGTAATTTAGGCCTGGGAGCTTCACGGCGCTCGTCTTTGATCTTCGGCTCTCGACGAGTACAAAGAGACGTCGAAAGAGAACGGTGGAAAATCGAGAGAGAGAGAGAGAGAGAGAGAGAGAGAGAGAGAGAGAATAATCCCACTTGCTAGAGCCGAGAATTTGACACATTTGTACATCTAGTCAAAAGAAACACATGAAATACACAGTTTGTGTGAAATATTGAATAGCACTAATGATTTAAACAAAGTATCCAAGGTGAAATATAGCAACATGAAATCAGATTTGTCCTCACTTGCTGTATTATTTCACGTTCTTGGTCTTATTGTGCACAATTCATCGGTGCATGTTATTCCAAAGAGAAAGTTTGTTGTAATCGCAATCTTAAGTGTCGTAAGCAATCGTCAAAATGCAGTAATATGGAAGAAAATGAATTTTTGAATCAAAAAAGCTTGTTGAATTGCTCTAATTGAAAAAAAAAAAAAAAAGCATTGTATTAACTGTGCATTGTCTTTTTAGGGCTTGTATTTTTATGGGCTGAAATTCAACATGGTTTTATATTTAAGCTGTGATCAATTCCAAACGTTTCACACACATTTTCATTATTAAAAATTCAATAATCCATATTCACCTTTCAGATTTCACTTCCAAACTATTCATTCTGTTTAAAAATACAACCTAACATATTCGATAGGCAATTTTAGGTCCATTTTATTTCGCTTTACAAATTCAGTGGTTCAAATTCTTAAGTTTAAAGTTAACATACACAACATGCAACGCATATCAAATAAAATCTATAAATTGGCAAAAAAAGTTAATCTAATACTTACAATAAAGGTAAAACCTTCTACATTAAAAATAAAAAATCACTTGAAAAGTAACGACGTCGACGATCAAAGACTTCCAAAGACAAACAAGAGTTCTTGTTCTTCAAGTTAAGATGGGCCGTTAAAGGGATAGTTCACCAAAAAATGTCATCAATTACTCACTCATGTCGTTTCAAACCTGTTCTTCGAAACACAAATGAAGACATTTTTAATGAAATCTGAGAGATTTCTGTCCGACCATTGACAGTCTATGCAACTACTACTTTGTTGCTTCAAAAGGGTCATAAGAGATTTTTAAAACTAATCCATATGAAATTTTACATGCTAATATTTTGCGGCATGCTATGTTAGGTTAAGCAAGTTATCTTACATGATTCAACACAAAAGTTACGAAAGAAATAATAAAATGGAGCCGATAAATTGGAGAAATGGGTTACACTTTATTTTAAGGTGTCATTGTTACAGTGTAATTATATATTTGAGTACTGAGTAATATTAAGCAACTACATGTACTTACTATAGGGTTAGGGTAGGATTAGGGTTTGGCTGAGGGTTAGTTGCAAGTAATTATGCATAATTTACTGTTATTACTATGGTAAGTACATGTAACATGTACAAGGATACTGTAAAATAAAGTGTTACTTTAATACTTATAATAAATATGAGAGAATATTGATTTATTTCACATATGTATGACCTACGTAATTCAACACATGTAATAAAATGTTAATCTAATATTTATATTGAGTCATCATTTCCAATCATTTTATCCTCTACCAGGCGAAACACACAAGTATGATCATGTACAAAAGTGCATGCACTACTGTGTAAATCTGTAAGTGGGATTGTTCCCATTTCCAAACGCCCAATTAAGTGTCTAATCTCATGAGCACTGAAGAGGCCATTGTTTAGTTGTCGCCGGTGTTTAGTGCCAATCCACCTACCCGAACAACATGTCATAATATAAAAGCAGTGAAGCAAAAGCTTTTATTTGGCAGGAGCACTTCCTCGTCATCCTCCTCTTCGTTCTCCTGGCACAGGCTGGATTGATATGTCTGTCAGATGGACAGGTCTGTGCGAGCCGTTCTCCCCGAGGTGAACATTAAAAGGGCTTCTGGAGTGGGCGTCCCCTGTCTGCACTTCACAAAGAGAGAGAAACCTCACTTCAATGCACTAAAAAAGTGCACACTCTCAGACACGACGCTAAACTGAGGCTTTTCACACAGCACAGCGGCGGGACGTCTCTCGGTCATGAGGGAGTTTTGTCCTGCAGAGAGATAAAAAGAAGGGAACATGTCGTTTAAGCAACTCTGAAACGGATGAGTTCACTGTTTCTCAAGTGGCTTCATCCTAATGAACTAATGCTGCGTCCGAAATATAATACTTCCCTACTATATAGTATGTGAAAACAGAACGTCAGTTGAGTTTTATGTCTGGATACGTATTATATGAGAGGGGCTCATATTCTCCAGAGGGGCTATATATATATATATACAGACCCTTTCCAAAAAATTAGAATATCATGGAAAAGTTTATTTATTTCCATAATTCCATTCAAAACGTTAAACTTCCATAGATTATAGATTCAGGGCCCACAACTTAAACGATTTCAAGTATTTAGTTGTTTATTTGTACATAATTTGGGCTTCCAGCTCATAAAACCCACGAAAACAGGATTTAAAAAAATTAGAATATTACATGAAATCACACAGTAATTACACAGTGATACCATGGTCATTGAAGCAGGTTTTGGTTCTTTTGGCAGTGTGGGCAGGTGCAAATCCTGCTGGAAAATGAAGTCAGCATGAAGTGCTCTAGAAATGTCCTGGTAGACGGCTGCGTTGACTCTGGATTTAATAAAGCACAGTGGACCAAAGTCCTCTTTTCTGATGAGAGCAAATTTTGCATCTCATTTGGAAACCAAGGTCCCAGAGTCTGGAGGAAGAATGGAGAGGCACACAATCCAAGATGCTTGAAGTCCAGTGTGAAGTTTCCACAGTCTGTGTTGGTTTGGGGAGCCATGTCATGGGCTGGTGTTGGTCCACTGTGCTGTCCACTCAACGCAGCCGTCTACCAGGACATTTCCAGAGCATTATTTTCTCTGTAAAGCTGCTTTGAAACAACTTGACTTGACGTTGGCTGTGTCCGAAGTCGCATACTCTCTTGAGTAGGTACTTATTTTGCAAGCACTAATAAAGTATGTTCTATATAGTATGAATATGTGTAGTATGAATGTAATCTGTACGTACTACATCCGCCATGTTGTCTTTATCATGTCACCTTCCAGTGTCAGTTGCGTCGTTTCACTGCCATTCATTAATCCTCTCCTGTGGCCTCATGGGCTAGTAAAGTGTCCATCGTATGCACACTTCAGAATCCCGCCAGAAGAAGTAGGTCATCCGGGGACTTTTTCCCTACTTATATAGACTTTCCGCCTAGTATATAGTAGGGAAGCATGCAATTTTGGACCGTATTCAAATACAGTAGGTGAAAAGTCCAGAGATTCTGAAGTGTGCAAACGATGGACACTTTACTATCCCATGAGGCCACAGTAGAGGATTTATGAATGGCGGTGACGCAACCTAACTGACGCTGGAAGGTCATATGATGATAATATAGTGGATGTAATACGTCCAAATTTCATTTGCACTACACATTTTCATACGCACTTTTTTATAAGTGGCGAAGTAAGTTTCAAACCAAATGTAGTACCTGCTGTACAATATGCGATTTGAGACACAGCCTGTCAACTGAAAACTTTTGTAAAGGTTGTGTAATTGATTTGGTTACGACAATTTAGGTGAAAATGTTTTAAAATAATGAAATTCATTCCCATGAGAGTGTCATTTATAATGTACCTCTAGTGGCTTCTAACAAAATTGCAAAGAATTATTCTGAGGAAATATTGTACTGATGAATTACACCAGCTAAAGGAAGCATGTGTGGGTTAAATAATAGAGGACCCAAAATAGAGCCTTGAGGAACACCTCAAGTAATGACGTAAGGCCTTGAGGTGTAGGTACCGAGTGTTTTGTAAATTGACTGTTGTGTGACTTAATGAGGAGGCAAGGGATGAACTGTGACCGGCCCGAGCGTCTGTTCCTGCTAATGGATAAAAGGCCCCTGGTTTCAAACAGACATCTTATCAGCGGCACTCTAAAATATTCAGAAAAGACCCCAGACCTGCCACCAAAAACCCACTATTTGCACCTGCATCAAATTTCCAAACATTTCATTTGCAACAATTACGATTTTGAAAGAAAAACATTTCAGTGCTAAATCACTACATTTATGATCAAAAAAATGTATTATTGTGAATTTTATTCATTATAATTTAAATCTAAATTATAGTCTAATTTGATGTTTTTTATTATATATATTTTCAGATTATTTTTGTACCATTACATTTATTTTTTATTATTTGATTTTATTCTAATTTCTTTACGATTATTAAAATTAGGTATAATTTATTTAGAATTATTCGAATTTAATTCCTTACCAGGCTGGCAAGATGACGTGAGGCTGAGGACAGAAGACACAAAGTGACTTTCTCTTTCTTCCTTCAACTTCCCGTCTCCAGTTGGACGACAGAAACGGTTTTGGTTTCCATTAAAGCCCCTCCTGCTGGATTTTATTAGCGTGTCCCGTGGAGCCGAATGTTCCTGAGCCCAGCGTCTCTCAGCAGGGCCGAACATCCAGAAATACCTGCTCTAATGAGAATATCGGGTGCGCATTCACAGGCCGGCATCACTCACGATAATGATAATAGCCACAGAGTTGTTTGCTAAAGACCAGTTTAATGGAAAACACTTGGAGCGTTTAGATGATTTCATGTTGACTGTGAATGCACTACTTTTGGTGGATTACAGCCAGAGATAAACTCTCACGGACCCCTCACAACAAACACCCCCCAAAATTAAGGTTTTTAAATGTTTTCCTATCATTCCAAACCCGTATGACTCAAAATGAGACGTTTAGCACAATGTCCACGCTGCTTTTCTCCTGACAATGAAAGTGAATGAGGACTGGAGCTGTTGAGCATACATTAATACTTGTATAACTGAGATATGACTTACTGTCAAATATTTAGATCTTTAGATCAATAAAATAATTATTTTGTAATTTGGCGTTTTGAATTGATTACGACAATTTAGGTAAAAATGTTTTCAAATCCATGAAAGTGTCATTTATAATGTAGTTATACAGCTCTAGTGGCTTCTAACAAAATTGCCAAGAATTATTTTAAGGGAATATTGTACTGATGAATTACACCAGTTAAAGGAAGCATGTATTGGTTAAATAATATAGGGCCCAAAATTGAGCCTTGAGGAACACCACAAGTAATGACGTAACGCCTGGAGAGTACCGAATGTAAAATTGTATTTCCAAAACGACCCATTCCCCATGTCATAGAGACCCCTCATATACTGAAAGACATGCATATGCACTAATGCATTGAAAGCTGAGGTGGCGAAACATAAACGATCAGCGAGATTTGCTCTTCACCTCTCCATCCATCATCAAACCCGCTATAAAACAAGGCAACAGTATCAACGGCCCATAAAAAAAGCTGCTGCTTGACATAAGCACATTACAACTATCATTTACAAACTTGCTTAGTTACATAAAACCCAGAGGAGAATTATGATAAAACAACTCAATAAAGACACTCTAGGAGGGTCAAATCTCACAGTTACAGATTTAATAATGAATGCGGGCGGTGAAACAACAGGGCGAGTCTTTCATCCTGACAGAGACGTAATCCGCCCGATTGATTTTCCGAATTTGTGCCACCGACTGCTAGAACACTGTGCAGGACTGATGACATCCGACACGCGCGCTCGTAAATCTGACCCCATCTGGACGGAGACCCCAAAAACAGACAGATTTATTGACGCACCGACGCATGGCATTCTGGGACTCCGTAATTAGCATTTTTATGGACGGCCCTAAAAGATTCCTGCAATGGTGCGTGACTTGTTTATGGTTTGTTATCATGTCAGGGTGAGAGAAAACCACAGAGGTTTTTAATCCCAAGAGTTTAGCTCCAGATTGTGTCACAATAAAACAAATTTAAAATGTGAAATCCAAACGGACCCGCTCCTGGACTTACTGCGAATGATTTATCAGTGTACGGAGGACAAAAAAAAAAAAAAAAAAAAAAAAAAGAATTAAATACAAATAGAAATAAAAAATAATAATAATAAAGGCAAATAAATATGCAAATAAATTAATATATTTATCCACATATTTGTGCATAAATACATAAATAATTAAAATATAAAAAAATGAAATAAAATGTTATAATATAAAACACAATTAAATGGTTGGAAAATGCATGATTTATTTATGTACTTAATTCATTATTAGTATATATTAAACATTTAATTATTTATATTTATGCACAAATATGTGGATTTACATATACTTATTTGTCTTTTTTATATCATTTTTCATATCAATGCACAGTATTCTAAAGAAAAAAGTTTGCAATATTTTGTAAAAAAAAAAAAAAAAAAAAATGTATTAAAATTTTTTTGAAATTTCCATGACTTTTCCAAGCCTTTTTGAAATTTCTGTTAAACTTCTGCTAAAAATTTCTATATGTATATATGTTAAAAAAAAATTGAAATCAACCATTGGATGAGTCAGCCATCGCAAGATGAATTCAGTTCCCGAATATCATATTTCACATGGAAAAATGTCACATTAATGTAAGTAAAAGGGTTGCAAATGTCATTTTGAGTAAAAAAAAATCATCATGTTGACTGACATTTACAGTGCATATTCGCCTCAAAATCAAATGTTACTATGATAAAATTTCTTCTATAGTGACATTTGCCTGTTGCACAAGCTAAAGTTTTAGGAAGCAACTTTAAAAGTAAAAATGTAATAAATAAAGTTACTTAAAGAGCCCTTCCAGCCGTGATGATCTTCAGCGAATGAACTTCTAATGAATGCATGCGAGAGTTGCGAGGAGGCCGGGTGAATCTTCACTGACCACGTCTGCAGGGAGAGTCGAGCACGACGTGTGTTTGGAGAGCTGTCAGCGCTGTAGCGCGAGCACAGATGGATGTAGGGATGCTGGCAGCAGCTCGACGCCCACCAGTGTGAAACCATGCAAAACACTTAACCCTCCGTCTTCCAGGCTGGAGCGAATCGCCCAACGCCGCTAGTCTTTCCGTGGATCAGTGGATCTCCCGATGGAGCTCAAGCGTGTTTGAACGAAGAGCAAAGCGTTGAGCCAACATTGTTGGTCTGAAAGTAAAACAAAAGACACTTTATGTGCTGTTTAAGAGGGTTAGTTCACCTGAAAACAAACATTTTGTCATCATTTACTCAACTTCATGTTGTTTCAAACCCATTCTTTCTGCTAATAAGAATTAGCAATGACATATTGACATGTTTTACTAGTGGAAAAAGTATATTTACTGATAAATATTGGGAGTTGAGTGGATTGTGATAAACTAATACGCCAATTTAACGCACTAGCGCTATTATAGCAGCTTGAATTAGTAACATCAGCAATGACATATTGACATTTTTCCAGTAAGTAATAATATTTACTGAGAATTAATGTAGTGGGACATGGGAAATTTTGTGAAATATTTAGACCAGGTTTGATGTCATTGGCCACATCGTGATTGACGTCAACGCACACCATATTTGACTGGACGTAAATTAGATTTGAGAGTTGCGTTCATTCCACGATTTTATTTTTGTGTTCTGGCCTCTTTAAAGAAACCCGACACCCAAATTGTTTATGCTATACAAAAATACGCCAATTTGACGCTTCCAGTAGCCTGAGAAAACCCAGACAACTTCCGGCAAATTTAGATTTGCTCTGCAAGTAGTCTGGCAAAGAGCTCATTCAAGCCCATTTCTAATCTGTCGAAATTGCGGCACCAATCAGAAACGTTGAGGCGGGCTTTACACAATGACGATCGCTCTGATTGGTTTTAGGTCTATCCAGTTGCGCCCAGAGGCATTTGAGCGACGTCCGTTGGCGAAGCGCACCAACTTTTAAATGCATTATTATATTCAAATTGCAAACACATGAGGACAGTCTCCATGAAAGACCCACTGGCAGATGAACGTGCTACTACATTTCTCTCCGAAACGGTAGGAAATTAAATTAGATTTAATAGAGGATTTTAACTGTGACACGATGATTGACAGGGCAGTTTACGTGACAGGATGCACGCGACAGATCCGTCCGATAAAGATGACGAAGTAGTATCTCCCAAAGCTTGCCTACTATTTTTGCTACACATTCAAAAGTAAATACCTTTTCTTCACAAAAAGAGTACATACTTTTATTTCGTAGTGTAACTTAGGCGAATTGGGACGCAGCATATGGCTTTACACGATGACGATCGCTCTGATTGGTTTTAGGTCTATCCAATTGCGCCCAGAGGCATTTGAGTGACGTCCATTAGTGACGCCACTTTGGAAATGAGTTATTAAAGAAGCTTTGCCAGACCATAACTCAGTTACTACTGAGAATGGTCTGGTTTTAACCAGGCTACGCTTCCAGCACTGCTGCAGCATGAATTAGCAACATTAGCAACAACATATTGACTTCTTCCAGCATCAAGAATATTTACAGCAAAATAACGTAGGGTGAGATTTGACTAGATTGCAATATACTAATACGCCAATTTTACGCAACTAGCGTTGCTACAGCAGTGTGAATTGGCAGTATTGACATATTTTCCTAGTGAAAAAAAAAATGCACTGAGAAATAACATTAGGATAGGAATCAACTGGATTGTGATAAGTTAATACGCAGATTTAATGCTACATGTGCTATTTCAGCAGCTTGAATTACCAACATAATTCATATTCACTGAGAAATAAAGTAGGGAGGGACTTGCATAATTTCATGATGCTATTGGTCCCATTGTGTCTCTTGGCACGTCATATTTGATTGAATATGAATGAGATTTAAGTTCCAAAAATACCTTCTTTTCCCCCCCTGCTGCTTTAAGAGCCCAGAAACCCAAATTCTGATCTGAAGAACCTTTAATGAGCCTTAAAAACTCGACAAGAACCACATAGCGACTCAAGAACCCAACAAACAATGGCACTTGGAGAGAATAAGCTTTGTTTAAATGCATTTGCAGGTTTTGAGCTTAAACAATATAGTTCAGAAGCTGAACATCTCCTTTTGTTCTTTAATTGTCAGGTAGGCGGCGAATAAACGGTAGTAAATGAAAGTCAGTTTAAGTGAAAGCTATTCATTTAAGCTCTATTGTTGCGGCTTTAGTTGACAAAAACAAAGTCATGTGATGCGTAACTGAAACCGTCTCTTTCCTCCGAACAGGACAATGGAAGTTGTCAAGACACCTGGGTTCATTATCCAGACGACTCCATTCATCACAGAGCGGATCTCTATTTGCACTCTGGAAAATCCCAATGAGAGATTCAAGTGGAAGAACACACTGTAAATTAGAAGACGCTTTTTATTTAACCAGGAGACAAGATTCACTGAGATTAAATCTCTTTTACAGGAGTGTCCTGGCCAAGATAGGCAGCTGAGTTTTGAAATCTGAGATTGAAAACAAACAAAAACCCACATTATTACATATAAACATAAAAGTCAAGTCAAGTCACATTTATTTATATAGCGCTTTTTACAACACAGATTGTTTAAAAGCAGCTTTACAGAGAAAATAATGCAACAAAGTTGCATGCAACTGCAACTGGTTAAAAACATTTACACACCATTAATTACCTCTGAAGATTACTTAATACAATTTTAAATGGATTACAAGACACCAAATATTGTAGCTTTAGTCTGAAGAAGATTCCACTCAAATTTACAAATTCACTTCACAAAGACAAAACGAAAGACATAATCAAAAGTCAACGTGAAGGATTGCAAACGAGTGCGAATCAGAAACACAGACACGCTACGTCTTCATCTTGTACCGCCGACAGAAAGGAAGGAGAAATAAAGTGGATGTTTCTCAAGATGGTGTTTGGGTAGCGAGAGCAGATAAGATGGCACCATCTGCGTCTCGCCTCCTGTTTCGCTCTCCAGAGGAACGACTCCATGACGACTGCACCCGCCGCGCAACGAGTGGGAAATGAATATTGAAAATGTCTGGCAAACGCTGGTAATTGGGGCTAAAGACAACAAGTCACAGATACTCTGTGGATTGGTCACAGATATTCTCCTCTCAGTGTGAGGTTGGCCTGGCGTCCCGCTGAACCCAGGTTGTGGGATAATCTCGTGCAACAACAGATTTGCTGTCCATTACGTGCACATTAGTCATGGTGTATTTACAGGCTAGCTGCCATGTAGCCCCAGTTCAGACGCCGTCCTGTTGCCAGCTGATCGCTGTGTACAGTCCCAAATTTTGAATGTGCTTGTCTTCCGCTACAGGAATCTAAATGCAAGTTAGCGTTTGATTGCACGGGGGTGTATACTTCTGCTGGATGGGGAATTAGCCAGCTAGCTAACTGCTAGAAAATACTACGGAATGAACAGAAAGAAAGAAAAAAACGTAAAGATGTTGCAGCGATTTAGGGCAATGAGTTGAAATAGCTGAATTTCCTAGTAGATGCTAATACGCTAATTTAACAACTAGCAATGCTACAGAAGCATTAATTAGCAACAACATTGACATTTTCCTTGTAAAAAAAAATTCCTTGAGAAGTAAAGTATGGTGGGACTCGATTGGATTGAGATACGCCGATTTAATCACAGTATGAATTAGCAACAACATATTGACAAATAATTGCCTAGTAAAAAATAATATTTATTGCAAAATAATGTAGGGTGGGACTCAATTGTATAGCACAAATACGCAGGTTTAACGCAACTAGCGCTGCAACAATAGCATGATAGCATGAATTAGCAATATTAGCAACAACATATTGACATTTTCCTTGTTAAAAAATAATATTTACTTGAGAATTAACGTAGGGTAGGACTCGATTGGATTGAAATACACTAATACACCAATTTAATGCAACTAGCGCTACTACTGCAGTATGAATTAGCAATATTAGCAACAACATATTGACATTTTCCTTGTTAAAAAATAATATTTACTTGAGAATTAATGTAGGGTAGGACTCGATTAGATTGAAATACTCTAATACGCCAATTTAACGCAACTACTGTAGCGCTACTACTGCAGTATGAATTAGCAATATTAGCAACAACATATTGACATTTTCCTTGAAAAAACAAAAAAATGACTTGAGAATTAATGTAGGGTAGGACTCGATTGGATTGAGATACACTTATACGCCAATTTAACGCAACTAGCGCTACTACTGCAGTATGAATTAGCAATATTAGCAACAACATATTGACATTTTCCTAGTGAAAAAATAATATTTACTTGAGAATTAACGTAGGGTAGGACTCGATTAGATTGAAATACGCTAATATGCCAATTTAACGCAACTAGCGCTACTACTGCAGTATGAATTAGCAACAATATATTGACATTTTCCTTGTAAAAAAATATATACTTGAGAATTAACGTAGGGTAGGACTCGATTGAATTGAGATACACTAATACGCCAATTTAACGCAACTAGCGCTACTACTGCAGTATGAATTAGCAATATTAGCAACAACATATTGACATTTTCCTTGTTAAAAAATAATATTTACTTGAGAATTAATGTAGGGTAGGACTCGATTGGATTGAAATACGCTAATATGCCAATTTAACGCAACTAGCGCTACTACTGCAGTATGAATTAGCAACAATATATTGACATTTTCCTTGTAAAAAAATATATACTTGAGAATTAACGTAGGGTAGGACTCGATTGAATTGAGATACACTAATACGCCAATTTAACGCAACTAGCGCTACTACTGCAGTATGAATTAGCAATATTAGCAACAACATATTGACATTTTCCTTGTTAAAAAATAATATTTACTTGAGAATTAATGTAGGGTAGGACTCGATTGAATTGAAATACACTAATATGCCAATTTAACGCAACTAGCGCTACTACTGCAGTATGAATTAGCAATATTAGCAACAACATATTGACATTTTCCTTGTTAAAAAATAATATTTACTTGAGAATTAACGTAGGGTAGGACTCGATTGGATTGAAATACGTTAATATGCCAATTTAACGCAACTAGCGCTACTACTGCAGTAGGAATTAGCAATATTAGCAACAACATATTGACATTTTCCTTGTTAAAAAATAATATTTACTTGAGAATTAACGTAGGGTAGGACTCCATTGGATTGAAATACGCTAATATGCCAATTTAACGTAACTAGCGCTACTACTGCAGTATGAATTAGCAACAATATATTGACATTTTCCTTGTAAAAAAATATATACTTGAGAATTAACGTAGGGTAGGACTCGATTGAATTGAGATACACTAATACGCCAATTTAACGCAACTAGCGCTACTACTGCAGTATGAATTAGCAATATTAGCAACAACATATTGACATTTTCCTAGTGAAAAAATAATATTTACTTGAGAATTAACGTAGGGTAGGACTCGATTGGATTGAAATACGCTAATATGCCAATTTAACGCAACTAGCGCTACTACTGCAGTATGAATTAGCAACAATATATTGACATTTTCCTTGTAAAAAAATATATACTTGAGAATTAATGTAGGGTAGGACTCGATTGAATTGAGATACACTAATACGCCAATTTAACGCAACTAGCGCTACTACTGCAGTATGAATTAGCAATATTAGCAACAACATATTGACATTTTCCTTGTTAAAAAATAATATTTACTTGAGAATTAACGTAGGGTAGGACTCGATTGGATTGAAATATGCTAATACGCCAATTTAACGCAACTAGCGCTACTACTGCAGTATGAATTAGCAACATAAGCAACAACATATTGACATTTTCCTTGAAAAAACAAAAAAATGACTTGAGAATTAACGTAGGGTAGGACTCGCTTGGATTTAAATACGCTAATATGCCAATTTAACGCAACTAGCGCTACTACTGCAGTATGAATTAGCAATATTAGAAACAACATTGACATTTTCCTTGTTAAAAAATAATATTTACTTGAGAATTAACGTAGGGTAGGACTCGATTGGATTGAAATACTCTAATACGCCAATTTAACGCAACTAGCGCTACTACTGCAGTATGAATTAGCAATATTAGCAACAACATATTGACATTTTCCTTGTTAAAAAATCATTTTTACTTGAGAATTAATGTAGGGTAGGACTCGATTGGATTGAAATACACTAATACGCCAATTTAATGCAACTAGCGCTACTACTGCAGTAGGAATTAGCAATATTAGAAACAACATATTGACATTTTCCTTGAAAAAACAAAAAAATGACTTGAGAATTAATGTAGGGTAGGACTCGATTGGATTGAGATACACTAATACGCCAATTTAACGCAACTAGCGCTACTACTGCAGTATGAATTAGCAATATTAGCAACAACATATTGACATTTTCCTTGTTAAAAAATAATTTTTACTTGAGAATTAACGTAGGGTAGGACTCGATTGGATTGAAATACACTAATACGCCAATTTAATGCAACTAGCGCTACTACTGCAGTAGGAATTAGCAATATTAGCAACAACACATTGACATTTTCCTAGTGAAAAAATATAGATTTCGTGCGAAAAAATTTAGGATTACGAAACGTTAAAACAGCGATTTAATGCAATTAGCGCTGCTATAGCTGTAGTACGAAGTGAATATGTTTCAAATTGGTATGTTTTGACAAAAGATTGTGAAAAAATATATAAAAAATAAAAATAAAATACATAATTAAATAGTTTATAAAGTAATTTTTAGCTGTTTAAAAATAAATCATGAACAATAAAACCAAGAATAATTAGAAACAAATTACCATAAAAATGGCCAAGTTTGATTGTCAGTGTATCATGTATTTTTTTACACTGTAAAAAAAAAAAAGAAAAAAGGTGATGTACAAAGCCAATTTCATTAAATGTACAGGGAGTGATGTGTGATGTGAAAGAGCCGGATGTCAGATGTTGATGAAGGACTGAACCAACACACGGCATCTTCCTTTATTGTGCGCAGAGTGTTTGTATTCTCAAAGCCACATGGTGGAAGAAACACTTAATCTGCTGTAATGATCTCCGTAATCATGCGCCCGGGTGTAGCAACAGTGAGCTTATACTAAAGCGAGACTCGCATTCATGACAGAACCTGCTCAAAGTTTGGCCAAAACCAGCGTTTCTTTATGTTTAACTAACAGCATGTTAAATATCTCACTGATCTCGAGTGTCTCCAGAGGGTCGTTCAGGTCGTCTTCTCCTTGCGGCGATTGCGGCGATTGTCTGGATGGAACTATTAATATTCATCCCTACAGATAGACAACACACACACACACACACACACACACACGTTGTGGATTACCGCAGCCGATAATGTCGGGTCATTAGTGTTTAATGGGAAGGATTTTAGCAGGGATGTGGGACGATCGCCGCAGGAGAACTGTGTGTGTTTGCAGTCCAAGAAAGTAGCGGTGGGGGGTGGGGGGGCAGTGCTGTTGGAGACGGATGTGTCTGTAAATATGGGAGAAAGAATAAACATGTTTATTGGATGGGATGTGTATATACTTTTGATAAAAAGTAAATGCACATTCTATAAACATTTACTGTTCCTATTTTACTTTTGACTGTTATGTTTACTAGTTATCAGTGTGATTATGCTTTCTTGCAGGAGATAGTCTTCTAAAAAAATAAAAAAATAAAAAAAATAAATAAAAAGATAGATACAAATGATAAAATAAGATAAATGAAAATAAAATGAAAATAAAAATCCAATAAAATAATCAAAAAATACAGAATAAAATAAAATATAAAAATAAAAACAAAACGATAAAATAAAAAAGAATATAAAAATGAAATACAAGTGATGAAATAAAGTGAAAACAATAAAACAAAAGTAATACAGATATTAAAAAATATACAGTAAAAATAAACAAAATAAGATAAAAATTTAAATTAAAATACAAGTAATGAAATAAAATGAAAATAATTCGATTAAAATAAAAACAAAAATTAAAATACAACTACAGAATAAAATAAAATATAAAAATAAAATAAGACGATAAAATAAAATAATATAAAAATGTAAATACAAGTAAAGAAAAAAAAAGAAAAAAAATTAATAAAATAATATATATATATATATATATATATATATATATATATATATATATATATATATATATATATATAATTAAAATACAAAAATAAACAATAATTTATATATATATATATATATATATATATATATATATATATATATATATATATATATATATATATACAGTGCTATGCATAAGTTTAGACACCCATGCTAAAGTTGACTAAAAAGAGGAATAAAAAATCATCTTTTGGAAACTGAACTTAATGCCTTAATTAAAAAAATTAGGAAAAATCCAACCTTTAAGGACACCAATTTTCTTTGTGAATGAATAATGTATCGTAAATAAATAAATGTTCTTCCTTAAAATACAGGTGCCGGTGCATAAGTCTGGACACCCCTATGTTAAATTCCCATAGAGGCAGGCAGATTTTTATTTTTAAAGGCCAGTTACTTCATGGACCTGGGATACTATGCATCCTGATAAAGTTCCCTTGGCCTTTGGAATTAAAATAGCCCCACATCATCACATAGCCTTCACCATAGCTAGGGGTGTCCAGACTTATGCACCCTGTATTTTAAGGAAGAACATTTATTTATTTACGATACATTATTCATTCACAAAGAAAATTGGTGTCCAGGTTGGATTTTTCCAAATTTTTTTAATTAAGGCATTAAGTTTAATTTCCAAAAGATGATTTTTTATTCCTCTTTTTAGTCAACTTTAGCATGGGTGTCTAAACTTATGCATAGCACTGTATATAATTCAAATACAAAAATAAACAATAAAATTAAAATAAAAGTATAACAATAAAACAAAAAATAATACAGAATAAAATATTAAAAATAAAATAATTTATACTTTTATATAATAACCATAAGATAAAAAAAAAACAAAGAACAAAATATAATAAATATTTGTTTAAAAAAAATGAAAGCAAAGCATATATTGATCAGCAATTCAGTTTTTTTTTTTTCAGTTCTGCAGAAATGACATACTTCACTTCCAAAACATGTAGGATTGAGGTTCTGATACATGGAATTGACTGAAACCATTATATGTAATATATATGAGGCATCAGTAGAGGGTTCTCTGCTGTTCCTGAAACAGCCAATACATGTCTGTCTTTAAATATACGAGGCAATAAGTGCAGAGTACAGGTCAGCGACTGAGAGACAACATCAGCTGTTCATCAGCAGATCAATAACATCCGTCATCATCACCAATACACTGATGACACACACCATCCCATCAATAACACACATATTACTGCAGATTGCTCTCTGTCTATCTAAAGTAGATTTAATTATATACAAAATAAAATAAATATTATGAAATATGTAAAATATATAAATATACAATAATACAAGCAATGTATACATTTATAAATATATTAAAATATTAATACATTAATAAAAATATAATAATATATACTAATAAAAATCTATACAAAATAAGAATCTTTTTATATAAAATATATTCAACATTTATATTTATATGTATTTTAATTTTAAAAAGTTATACCATTTTAATACATTTACAAAAAAAAAAATATTAAAATATAAATTAATTAATAATACTTTAATATATTATTATTCATAATATAAAATAATATAATTATAAAAATAATAAATACAAAATATTAAGTATATATGTATAAAGTATATTCAAAATGTATATGTATTGTTTTATTCTATTTTTATATACATATTTTATAGATCTATATATAATTAAAAATATTTGAATATATTAATAATATAAAATAATGGTGTTTAATTATAAAATGATACAAAATAATAAAGAAATCCTCTAAATTTAAATATAGTAACTAATTATATAAAATATATATCTACTATATATATCTACTATATATATATATATATATATATATATATATATATATATATATAATATATCTACTCTCTCTATATATATATATATATATATATATATATATATATATATCACCATCAAATATTTTATATGAAAAGTTACCCCAGCATGCATATATGCATATCTATATACACACACACACACACACACACACACACACACACACACACACACACACACACACACACACACACACAATGCTGCTTGAAAGTTTGTGAACCCCTTGCAGAGTCTGTGAAAATGTGACTAATTTTAACCAAATAAGAGGGATCATACTAAATACATGTTATTTTCACCGGGGTGTGAAACATTTTTGCATTTGAAGATCAAGGTAAATCGTACTTAATTTGTCTTCCAGGAAACATGTAAGTATATTCTGTCGCTTGATATTTATTTGGACATCTTCTTCCTGTTCAAAAGTTTTCACTTATTGCGTTGTGTTTCCTTCAGGAGCATCAGTGAATGTTTGAGTCCCTCAGTCGTCCTCAGTGTGAAAAGATGGATCTCAAAATCATCAAGTCACTGCTGGAAAGGGTTCAAATATGCAAAAGATACTGGAAAACTGAAGATTAATCGAGGCCTGGGGGATTTTTCTGAAGAACGTTGAGCAGTTTAACTGGGCAAACTTAACTTTAACAAGAACAACAACAAAAGATTAAAAAGTTCGTCGAGACAAACTTTAAGTTGGCTTGAGAAAGCTGGACTAGAAAGTTTGAAGAAGTTTAAAGTTTAAATTAGTTTAAAGTTTAAATTAGTTTTAAGTTGAAAGTAGTTTGAAGTTTAAATTAGTTTAAAGTTTAAAGTAGTTTGAAGTTTAAATTAGTTTAAAGTTTAAAGTAGTTTAAAGTAGTTTAAAGGTTAAAGTAGTTTAAAGTTTAAAGTAGTTTAAAGTTTAAAGTAGTTTAAAGTTTGAAGTAGTTTAAAGTTAAAAAGTTGCCAGGGTGTTTCTAGTGGGTTGCTAAAGTGTCCTGGGTAATTGCTAGGTGGTTGCTAGGGTATTCTAGGTGGTTGCTAGGGTGTTCTGGGTGGTTGCTAGGCAGTTGCTAGGGTGTTCTGGGTGGTTGCTATGGTGTTGCTAGGCGGTTGCTAGGTTATTCTGGGTGGTTGCTATGGTGTTGCTAGGCGGTTGCTAGGGTATTCTGGGTGGTTGCTATGGTGTTGCTAGGCAGTTGCTAAGGTATTCTGGGTGGTTGCTAGGCAGTTGCTAGGGTGTTCTAGGCGGTTGCTGTGGTGTTACTAGGTGGTTGGTAGTTGTCACAGATGGTTATTATGGAGTTTTTAGAGTTCTTAGCATGATCTTGGCATGATTTAGCACTTAACTAATCGCTATTAGCATGTAGCTATTCACTGCTAGCATGTGTAGCATGTTGGAAGTGCTGTTTGCTAGCATGAGTCAAAAGAGCCAACCCTCATTTCTGTACGATGTTCTGATACAGAGATATAAGTCTTGCAAAATGGTTGCTAGGGTACTCAAGTTTGGTTGCTATGGAGTTGCTTGGGAGCTGGGAGCTTTAAACTTAAGAAGTTTAAAGTGGTTTGAAGTTTAAAGTAGTTTAAAGTAGTTTGAAGTTTATGATAAATATATATATATATTTATTTGGACATCTTCTTCCTGTTCAAAAGTTTTCACTTATTGCGTTGTGTTTCCTTCAGGAGCATCAGTGAATGTTTGAGTCCCTCAGTCGTCCTCAGTGTGAAAAGTCAAAATCATCAAGTCACTGCTGGAAAGGGTTCAAATATGCAAAAGATACTGGAAAACTGAAGATTAATCGAGGCCTGGGGGATTTTTCTGAAGAACGTTGAGCAGTTTAACTGGGCAAACTTAACTTTAACAAGAAGAACAACAAAAAAGTCATGGATCATCCAGGTAACGACACAGTATTGAGAATGGGGTTCATAAACTTTTGAACAGGGTAATTTTGATAAATTCAGCTATTTTTTTTTTTTTTGTCTTGTGGACTATATGTAAACATATTTTATGTAAAATACCTTATTCAGGACAGTACTAAATAAAAATGACATGCATTTTGTATGATCCTTTTTGTTAAAATGATTCACAGATTCTGCAAGGGGGGTGTAAACTTTTGAGCAGCACTGCATATCAGTAATTTGAAGTATATTACACTATTCATCATTGTTTACTTGGTAAGATTGTGTTTCCCCCCACCTTTAATTTCACACCGACGTCTGGACTCAGACAGCATCAAACTAATTATGCTTTTAATCTCGAGACGAGGTAAACGAGTGCGAAACACCCGTCCATTAACGCCGGAGACACTGGCTTTAAAAACAGTGTGTGATTTCCACTGACCGTCTCACAGAGGAACTCTTGTTTTCTGATACTCACTAATGGAGCCGAGATCTAACAAGCCTTTAATAATTAGGCCAATTTATCCCAGCTAACGAGGTCATGTGACCTCCTCGGGGGAAGATCCAGCTCTTGTTTGGTTTGTTTTGGAGGAGAGATTATTATGCTGACTGTTTGTAAGAGCTAAGATGCTGGCAGAAAACTGAACATAAAGGATAAAGTACTTAGTGAAAGTCTGGATTTAAAGCCTGAACCCTGGAGCCGCATGAATGTGTGTGTTTGTGCGCGTGACCGGCGTTTCAATCGCTCGACGCGCGTCACACAGGTACTGTAAACACGACTGAATCTCCTCACACAAATCCTGTACTTTAGGAGTTACAGCACAAATATAGAGATGAAATATGACTCCAGGAGAACTGAAAATGAAATCAGAAAATAATGTGCTATATTTCCCAACACTCCAGAATAAAGAAAAACTAGATTAAAGTTTATGAATGTCTGCAAGCAACACTTAAAATATTGAAATATTATTAATAAATATGTTTATAACCTCTAGCAGGTTTGAAACTTTAATTTGATATGTAATTCAATATTTTCTTAATGTATTCTTACAGTTAATATATTAAAATTAGAAACATAAATAAATAGTTCAAATTACGTTTTAAATATTAAAATTATGCAAATATATTTTAAATATTAATACTTAAACATGACTGTTAAAATGATTTATAACATCACAGTATGTTCTTACACTTAAAATATTAAAATGAGAAATATAAATACATATTTCAAATAGAATTTATTTTCATATTAACACTAAAATTATTTATAACCTCAATGTATGTTCTTACCCTTAAAATACTAAAAATATAAATATAAATACATATTTTTTTAAATAAACAATTTATAACCTAAATGTTATAAATTCAACTTAAATTATATTAATATTTTATTAAATTATTTTAATATTCAAATATTAACATTAAAATTATTTATAACCTCATATGTTCTTACCCTTAAAATACAAAAAATATAAATATAAATACATATTTTTTTAAATAAACAATTTATAACCTAAATGTTATAAATTCAACTTAAATTATATTAATATTTTATTAAATTATTTTAATATTCAAATATTAACATTAAAATTATTTATAACCTCATATGTTTCTTACACTTAAAATACTAAAAATATAAATACATATTTTTTAAATAAACAATTATTTATAACCTCAATGTTATAAATTCAACTTAAATTATATTAATATTTTCTTAAATTATTTTAATATTCAAATATTAACATTAAAATTATTTATAACCTCGTATGTTCTTACACTTAATATACTAAAAATATAAATACATTTTTTAAATAAACAATTTATAACCTAAATGTTATAAATTCAACTTAAATTATATTAATATTTTATCAAATTATTTTAATATTCAAATATTAACATTACAAGTATTTATAACCTCATATGTTCTTACACTTAAAATACATATTTTTTTAAAATAAACAATTATTTATAACCAGCGTTATAAATTCAACTTAACTTATATTAATATTTTATTAAATTGTAATATTCAAATATTAAAATTAAAATTATTTATAACCTCATATGTTCTTACACTTAAAATATTACAACTTTAAATGAATAGTATGTCAAATATTAGAGTTATTTTGCATCCCAATTGTATGTTCTTAAACTTAGAATTGGGTTACTTCTAGTTTTAAAGTGAGCAGTTTTCCCTGTAAAGCTGCTTTGATACAATCTGTATTGTAAAAAACGCTATATAAATAAAGGTGACTTGACTATTTTAACATGCAAAACATGTAACGCATCCTCTTTAAAGCTTCCCAAAAAAGGGACAGGAAACATTTTTTGTTTCTAAGAACAGTAAAGCTAGCAATGCTAGCGGCTTCCCATCTATCTCTGAATATATCATCTAACAACGGCTGCCAGTAACGGTAATGACCCGGCAGCTGTGATCCGAGTGTGGTCGCGTCCTGTCACCGTATCTGGAAAAGAGCATTGGCGTGTGGCAGCCTCGCGTATATCCAAGGCCTCTCGAGCTCCTGCTAGCGAGCGCCAGCTTTTAACCTGCCCTCGAGATGCTAGTCTCTGCCTCACACCAGGTGGCCTGGAAAAACGCCAGAGCGTCAATGTTACAACCGGCACCGGGGGAAGGAGAGCAAGAGTGTGTCTTCGTCTGCGATGAAAAAGCCACGAACTCTCTCCGCCACCAAACATGGCTGCCACCAAAACTCCACTAATTAATCCCTTAATGACTTCCAGTCTTGGCATACACGCCGCTACAACTTCATCATAAATAAATGAGCAGATAAACAGTTAAGGAACTCATTATAACTCAATAACAAGAAGTCGGGGCATCGCGGTTAAGCTACACAGCAGCGTCCTCTGGTTGTCAGTCAACGTACATCTGCTAGCTTACGACATACGCTAACGGTTTGGGGACGAAATGTCAACATGACATCAAGTTTGATGCAATTTACTTACATGTTAATGTTAGCTTAGTGTTTAGTGTATCTCTGAATCAACGACATTTACACCATCTTGATGTGTATAATCAAGTCATCCACACTTTTTTCATTATACCTCCTGAAATACAATCACATTACAAAAGTAAAATGAGGTTTTAGCCAAGCAGCAACCTCCCTGTCTCTCTCTTGAAACCAACACGGAAGTGAATTAAACGGCAATTCATCATCTGGCTGCTTGAGGCTGGCTGCAGAAGTGAGTCAAATCTGCATCTTCCCCATGTTAAAATGCCCAACTTTACAGCAGAAAAAAACATGTTTACAGCCTGGTGCAAAAAGTGCCTTTGGTCTATATAGCTAATTTTGCCCTTCATGACAACTGTGAGGGGGGTGAATTTTTTTATAACTCATCCGTTTAAATTATATTAAGCCTTAAATTTCTGCATAATTAAGGGTGTGTCCACTTTTGAGTGACAGGTGGATTCCCGCTGCTGTGGTCATTAGTCACCATTAGCGGTTTGTCTGCTGTTTGTTAGCCGTCACGTTACCTCAGCTCATTGTCTGACTGTAAAAATAAATAAATTCGGGAGTGACACGCTGCCAAGATGGCGACGGTCGGCCACGCCCACTTTAGGCTTCAAAAACGGTCTTCAGAAACTTACGGGTGACGTCACGGACACTACGTTCATATTTTTTTTACAGTCTATGGTTTTAGCACTAAATCATGACTTTAATGAGAAAATCCCTTGTCATTTTGTGAGATTAGCATGTTAGCAAGTAGCTAGCCGTCCTGTTGCGAACTCAAAGTCATTGTGTCATCCATCTGTTGGGTTTGATAGTCTCAGGACTAGCTGGATTACAAGCGTTTGGATTTTATTAGTGCTAACCCCGCACACAAACCTCAAGTACAACATAAACAGACATCGTGGAGGCTATTTAGCGCACTCATAAAGAGAAGTTAAACACGAAACACGAGTGCTGGCACTTGGAAATGGGATTGTGTTTTGCATGCTAATGCTAAACGCTAATGCATGATAATGACGGATAGCAAGGAAGGGGACTGAACTAATGCACTGATTGCTTGTTAGCTGGTATGGGAAACACAAGCTGCTAGCCGGGACTAACATACACTAAAAATAAAAAAAAACGGATGCTACATGCTAATGAAGTCAAAACAGTCTACAAGAAACGACATTCACAACTTAAGTCACTTCTGTAATGCAACAGATTGTTAATTAGAAACAAAATGTTAACTTGATTTTGGATTTGTTACAATTATGACTACTTGGCTAATTAGCTATGGGCTAACATTATCCATTAGCCTATCATCTTGACATGAAAGTGTAAAAACATTGGTTTTAAATCTTTTTAAACGTTTTTTATTAGTTATGTGAACGTTAAGGAAACGTTCAATTTGATCATTCTTCAGATGTTATGGGAAAGTTACTTTTGAAAGTTCTCTAACATTCTGAAACCTGTAGTAACATTTAAAAAAAAGTTACAGCTACACGTTTCTGATAGAAACATTCCATGAACGATGTATAAATAATGTTTTTGCGCTAATGTTTTGAAAACATTATTAAAGACCAGATCATGTTTTATTAATGTTACTGGATATAATGTTTGTTCATAACTCTGAGAGAACCTTCCCACAGCATTAAAGTTCAGATAACATTAGTCCTGTTAGCTGGGAAGCCGCCACAATGCTAAGTCATCCGGAATGGTTGCTATTGCATTGCTATGCTAATGTGCTCAGAACGATTTTAGCATATTGCTGTGTTGAAGGTGGTTGTGAATGGATTACTTGCCTGTTTTATCATCTACAAACTCTACAAATGAGCACTAGCGATGCTAATCTAAGCAAGCACTGCTAATTACATAAAAATAAAACTTTGATATAAAATTGTGGAACACACAATGGCTGAAAATGCATTCTTAGGTTTATTAATAACCAGAATGACAGCTTTGAGACTGTCAGCGTTGCCGCTGCTAACTTCCTGTCTGTGAAGTGAAACGACATGGATCGACATCATTGCTAATCCCATCATGACACACAACAACATTCAAAAGCACAGCTCCTGAATAAAAACCATCAGGTTTCCTGGAAACAGGTCTGATTCTTTTGCACCGCGCTAACACGACTACACGCTAGCATCACTGATTACTTTAGCATGACTATCACTCTGCTGCAGCTCAGACATCATTTACTGATAACGCTAGTTCATATTCATCATGTGTATAATGTGATTGTACGTATTCTGAAGATACGCCATGTTTGTTTTTGTTTAGCAAGTGCGATAAGCTAAAATTGAGATGTTTTCCACTACACATGGTGGCTAACATACTGTTTTCCTGGTTAAGGCTCATTGGTGGCCAAAAACAAACAAATGACTTCCTGCTTGAGAATATTCATTCACAGGGACAGTGTATAGGGTTAGCAAACAAGCTCCCACTGTGACTCACAGATGAACATTAGCATGAAATGCTAACTAGCCTGGGAAACCACCTTAAAAACAGTCTGTGTTTGCAAACTAAATTGTTCTGTCACAAGTATAATTTATGGCTAATTGCAATTAGCATTGAAATTTGAAGACGGCTACAGTGACTAGCATACGAGTTAGCAATTTTGGTGGCTAGCTAAAAACGGCAAATAGATTCTAACGAGTGTTTTCCTTCCCTAACATTTTACCCTTGAGTTAATTTGTAGCTTTTGCTTTGTACTACATTGTGATTATGGAAGACAGTGGCTTGGTGATTATTTTCTCCAGTTTAATTTCATTCGCAGCGGGAGACGCGGATCACTTCACACAAACAAAACGCTTGAAAGGGGGTCTTGAAAGACTTTCTCAGCAAACTTTCAATGAAACTGCGGCAACAAGTATTCATCAGCGCACAGCCGGGTTCAAAGGAAACCCTGTGTAATGTGTCCTCGCTTCTTGTGCTGAAACTATACATGATCGCTAACTGAGCAAACTAGCTAATACTGAGAAATACTGACAGATAAACTTCAGGCAGAGCAGGAACAATAAATATGTGGATCTCCTTACAAATAAGTATTGTACGGTACCTTGATATATAACATGTTAAAAACAAAAAAGAAACATGGTATTACCAAAATCATAGTGTTTTTGTACTGTCTTGTCCAAAAGGTACAATGGCATTTCTTCAGTATGTGTTTTGTCTCGAGCAGTAAATATGTGGATAAAGACAAACTCAACGCTGACTTGCTATTTTAAACTCTCTCTCTCTCTCTCTCTCTCTCTCTCTCTGTGTGTGTGTAATTGACTCGTTTTCCAGATCGATACTGTGGCTTCCCTAATTGGACACTTTTTCTCAACTGAAACCAAATACCCACAACAGAGAAAAGCTGCATCCCAAAAGCGCCTGCAGTAAAGCGTTTAGAGCGGCTGCTCGATTCACCGGAGGAAACACTCGCCCCAGGAAAGACAGTCTGGCTCGGACACCACCAGCAATGTCAAACCACTGCACAAACGCTGCCAGATGATCTGTAGCTATTTCAACACCAAAGTCACCTGCTCATGTGTGTGTGTGTGTGTGTGTCAAAGTCATCCGAGTGAGTTTCCCCCCGGTGATAAACAGCACCTCCTGCTGTCATTGTCCTACAGATATGAGATATTCCTGTTATGATAGTAGTGTAATGTAGGCCAGTAAGAGCTGTGCGTGTAAACCTCACTCCCCTGGCCACAAGAGGCGCACTAGCGACTGATGCTAGTGGCTACGGTGTTTAGCATCTTTGTTAGCGCCTCCGCCTCCCACGTTGGTTAATGATGTCACACAGGTGTTGAAGTAATAATACTTTTAATGAATCTGTTTGAGATCAAATTAACGCTAGATGTTGTGCTATAAATTACGGACATGCATCTGAGGACTATTTCTCATTTTTCTCAGTTATTTTGCTTTATTTCCAGATTCGATCATAGACTCGTTCTTACGCACTAGAGCACGTTCACACATGCGCACTCTTCAAAAACTACGCTTTAAATCTCTTGACAAACTAACAGATGTAAATGACATTGTATGTATTCTAAATAAAATATATATTGTACTGAATGTCAGCTTGCTTATTTGGCTCAAGATAATGATTATTAAATCCACATGTCATGCAAACAAGAAACTCTGCTTCTAACCACAGGGCGAGATCTGTTGTTCCAAACACACAACTCTGCGATGCTGTTTGAGAATGTTCATTGGAACGATGGTTTCAGGAAACACAGACTCGTTGAACTGATGATAACGACAAAACCTGTGACCATAGTTGGCTAACGATGCTTTTGGGAAACGCACCCCAGAGCGGTCGAGTAGGATCAGTTGCATTTGGTGCCGTGACCCGGATGGAAGTGAGGTTTAGGGGGGTGTATTTAAGAGCTGTGCATATAAATCTCACTTCCCTAATCTCAAGAGGCACACTAGTGATTGACACTAGCAGCTGCGTTTTTTAGCGTCCTTGTTTTGAAACCCTCTCACAGTGGGTCAAGTAGGACCAGTAACAGTAGCCATTTAATTTGAAGTCGACTTCCATATGACTAGTTAAAAGCATGCCTCGGGTCTTTATCGAATCGGGACTTCATTCATTAAACCTTCTTAGTATTCCTCAATCTAAATATAAACAATATAACAAGAAAAAATATATATGTGGAAGAATGCATGTTTTCTAACACATTTAGGGTCGCTAGTGACCCGAGGAATGTAATAGTGTTCGTTTTTTTCTTCTGTGCAACAATCTGAATAAATAATGAATCTCAAATTGAATCTCTGAGTACAATTCACCTTTTTTCCTCAAGGTGGCAATGTCACAATGATTGAATCTCTGAGTGCAATTTACCTTTTTTCCTCAAGGTGGCGATGTCACAATGATTGAATCTCTGAGTGCAATTCACCTTTTTTCCTCAAGGTGGCAATGTCACAATGATTGAATCTCTGAGTGCAATTTACCTTTTTTCCTCAAGGTGGCGATGTCACAATGATTAAATCTCTGAGTGCAATTCACCTTTTTTCCTCTAGGTGGCGATGTCACAATGATTGAATCTCTGAGTGCAATTCACCTTTTTTCCTCAAGGTGGCGATGTCACAATGACAACGTGATGTTTCACGCAGGCATAAAACAAAAGAATATATCAGCAAAACTTGAAATGGCTCTGCGAATTACTTCGTACCAGTCACTTGATGATGAATTTGGGGAAGAAGCTGCCAGCGATCAAAATATTGGTTTATATGCTTATTTTATACTATTGCAGCAGCTAGAGATCCATCAGTGTTAAGATATCGATCCGGGTCAGTAAAGACCCGAATATGTAATAATGATTGGCGAAACATTCATGCATTTAAGGGTTAAAATGTTCAAAGGCCCCAATTTCAGGAGATTTTAAAATACAGTTATGACAGAATAGCTACATATCTTTAGACATAATCACGCTGTTAAATGACTGATTAAATGTTCAATGTGTTTATGCAGGCTGCAATTCACACCATTTACAGTACGAGTCGCAAAACATCTATTAAAAATCTGAGGAATTTTTTTTCTTTTAACAGTATTGGACTGATTATAATGATTTTTTCCACTCCAGTCTATGATTGCAGTGACTATTTTAGATAAACTCCACCCTTAAATGATACAAACAAAACTAATATGTTAATCAAACTTTCCGATCATGTGTAAGTGGGAAAAATCTGCAAAGTGAAACAGTGAACAGCACTGATTTCATTCATATTGATATACAGTATGTGGTTAAATTGACTGAATTGACTGACAGCCCAAAATGTAGCGTTGATGATATTTCCCGTATGATTTCTGCTGGATTAATTACATTTAATGGTGATGAATGAATATTCAAAGGCCTCTTATATGCGAATCACACCATAGAAACAGTGTGAAATAGTAACAGAAAAACATCTGGCAAATATTCGTGTCACAGATTTCAGAGTAGTGTAGTTTCTCATGAGCTTTAGTACATCGCATTATCATTTACATTTATTTAGTGCATATTTAGGTGCCATAATTACAGTGCTAATTTATGCTTTAATAAACAATATTAAATAAGAGCAATAAGATAAAATATAGAAATGATCAATAATTAGACACATTTATGATATTATAATTATTGATCAAAATGACTAAAAATAAAAATATTTAATGATTTTTTAACATATGACCATAACAAAAAAAAATATTACAAATTCATATTACAAATACAAAATATTAACTCTGCTAATGTGCAGTCACATGTTTGCAAATATTGACTATTTTACAATTAACTATATATACATACAAAAATACAACACTTTGGTTTTGGTAACACTTTACAATAAGGTTTCATTAGTTAAAATGAGTTATTTGTTAAAATGATTTAATACACAATGAACGGCTGGATTTTCATTAACTAACCTTAAAAAGATTAATAAATAGAGTAATAGATGTATTTTTTATTGTTAGTTCATGTTAGTTAATACATTAATTAATGTTAACAAATGAGACCTTATTGTAAAATGTTACCTTTTTTCATTTAGATGTAATATTTGTTTTTGCGTTATAAGTAATGCTGAAGCGAAGACTTTCACCTGCTAAGAGTCTCACCGGAGCTCTAATGACTTCAGCCATTATTAGAGGAAAGACACGAGTGGACTTCGCCTCATTAGTCAGTTTGTTTTCCTAATGAGGAGTCTGGAGGCGGCGTGGGGTCAGACGACGACAGACGAAACACAGACCTTCATCGGTCAGGCCGTGACCTCAACACAACAGACGACACAAACATCAAATCAAACACAGATCTTTAAAGGGATAGTTCACCCAAAAATGAATATTAGCCCATGATTTACTCACCCTGAAGTCATCCTAGGTGTATATGACATTATTCTTTCAGAGGAATACAATCAGAGTTATATTAAAAAAGAATGTCCTGGCTCTTCCAAGCTTTATAATGGCAGTGAATGGCTGTTTCTGTTTTGAAGTCCATAAAAGTGCATCTGTCCATCATAAAAGTGCATCTGTCCATCATAAAAATGCATCTGTACATCATAAAGGTGCATCTTTCCATCATAAAAGTGCATCTGTCCATCATAAAAATGCATCTGTCCATCATAAAAGTGCATCTATCCAACATAAAAGTGCATCTATCCAACATAAAAGTGCATCCATCCATGATAAAAGTGCATCTGTCCATCATAAAATCTGTCCATCATAAAAGTGCATCTGTCCATCATAAAATCTGTCCATCATAAAAGTGCATCTATCCATCATAAAAGTGCATCTATCCATCATAAAATTGCATCTATCCATGATAAAAGTGCATCTATCATCATAAAAGTGCATCTATCCATCATAAAAGTGCATCTATCCATCATAAAATCTGTCCATCATAAAAGTGCATCTATCCATGACAAAAGTGCATCTATCCATCATAAAAGTGCATCTATCCATCATAAAAGTGCATCTGTCCATCATAAAAGTGTATCTGTCCATCATAAAAGTGCATCTATCCATCATAAAAGTGCATCTATCCATCATAAAAGTGTATCTGTCCATCATAAAAGTGTATCTGTCCATCATAAAAGTGCATCTATCCATGACAAAAGTGCATCTATCCATCATAAAAGTGCATCTGTCCATCATAAAAGTGCATCTATCCATCATAAAAGTGCATCTATCCATCATAAAAGTGCATCTGTCCATCATAAAAGTGTATCTGTCCATCATAAAAGTGCATCTGTCCATCATAAAAGTGCATCTATCCATCATAAAAGTGCATCTATCCATCATAAAAGTGCATCTATCCATCATAAAAGTGCTTAGACTTAAGAGGAATCCATATGTTTGTTTGGCCGGAAGCTAGTTATTTTACTTTATGAAGTTTTAAATATGAATATTTCTCTTACACAAACGCTTCGCTTCATAAGGCATTTATTAACCCCCCAGAGCAGTATGGAGCACTTTTATGATGGATAGATGCACTTTTATGATGGATAGATGCACTTTTATGATGGATAGATGCACTTTATGATGGACAGATGCACTTTTATGATGTGATATTCGTCTGAAAGAAGTCATATTCACCTAGGATGACTTGAGGGTGAGTAAATCATGGGGTAATTTTTATTTTTGGGTGAACTATGCCTTTAACAGGAGTTGGAGACAGATGGTGCTCTAATCCTAATCTCACACACTAAACCGACAGGAAGTCTGTTAACCTGCTCATCTTCAACCCGCTCTCTGACTTCCTCCCTAATTTACATGTTGTCATCAGACGCCGTCGTCTCGCTCTCACTGCAAGCGTTTGTTTACTCGCGTGTTTGTTTGATGGCAGATGTCGGCATGTTGACTTTTGAACTTTTGAGTTTTGTCATGGCTTGTTGTCATCATGTCTGTGGGAAACCAGAAACGATACGGGTTATTAAAAACTGAAAATAAGATACAGGGAGTTTCAGGAAAAACAGTCGAACACCAAATCATGTCAGCCCAACCAATGAGCCTCATAGAATTGGACAATCTCACAAACAACATGTTCAGGTTAAAAAAAAAAAAAAAAAAAAAAAAAAAAAAAATTATATATATATATATATATATATATATATATATATATATATATATATATTTATGTAATAAAAATAATAATTATATATGTATACTATATATATATATAATAAAAATAATTATATATACAGTATATATATATATATATATATATATATATATATATATATATATATATATATAAAATAATAATAATAAATATATATTTTTTTTTAATGTGTAAAAAAAAATAGAATAATATAAAAGTACATTTAACTAACATTTTAAACATTAATTAAATATTTTAAAAGATAGTTATTTATTTTTGTCAGTTTGAAAACTGAATTATTAATTTAGTTGATTGGTACCTTTAAATACAGTACATTATATGCTAAATACAATATAATAAAGAGAAAAAATATAGATAATAAAATGAAGAATTTTCAAGTTTTTCATTCATTTGTGCATAAATAAATAAATACATAAAATGTAGTAGTACACGAAATATATTATTATAAAAAAATATAATTCTTCATTACATTTTCAACATGAATTAATCCAATCAATTAATATGATTTCTACCGTTAACTACATTACATGCAAAATATTTTATAAACTTAATAAATAAGCTAATAATACAGATAATACAAATAATAATAATAAAAAAAACAATTTATAATGTGTGTGTGTATATATATATATATATATATATATATATATATATATATATATATATATATATATATAATTCAATAAATATAATTATTAGTTACATTTAACTACCATTTTAATCAGCCTTTTAAAAGCCCAAATGAGTGATGGACTATCTTGGCCTCCCTCATTTTAACAAAAACTGAGGATTCTGAACAGTAAATACATTATTTAAAAAAACAGTTTTAATGTCACCTTCATCATTTCGCTTAAATGCATTTGATCTCCTCAAACACATTTCCTTTCTATTTTTCCTCTCTCTTTCGCTTTTGTTCTACCTCACGTTGCCCAAGATGTGATACTGTGATCTTTCCAGAGCAGAACATGTGAATTAAATTAAATAAAATCAATGGATTCTAGTCGAAGTTTGAACAACATGGCCGCCCTCGCTGAAGTTGCTTTGACAAATACCTCTAAATCTACACATTACATTTATTGGAACGGTGATGTATTTCCTTTCCTCATTATGCTCTTATTTAAAAAAAGAAATCCTCTTGCGGAAAGACAAAAGTCCCTTACAGATGAGCTCGGCTATACGGGACGACACGTCCTCTTCATCTTAAGCTCTGTGTGAAGAGAAATCAAGCAGAGGTCGAGATTTACCCGATAGATGCGTTACTCTCTCCCGCCAGACGAATCCGAGCTCGGCAAACACAAGCAGTCGGCGGGAGTTAAGCTCAAATGAACAAGGAATCGTTCCTGAAAGCCGGCAAATCATAAAGAATGGAGGAGCCGCTGGCCGGGCGGGAAATAAACCCACAGCTAGCGTGTTCCCGGCTAGTTCACCTAAACACGAAGGTGGAGTCTTTATTCACTCAGCCTCGTGTGTTTTGAAAGTGTTTTGTGCTTGTTGGGACGTAATTGACTGAGTCTTTCTTCACCATGTCTTTCCCCGTGTGTGTGTGTCATGTTTTAAACTCATAAATACAGTCATCTGTACAGCAGAGACAGCAAAAGCCCATTTGTCTGTGAATTCATAATACATGTTGTGTGGTAAAGATCTATATATACCAGCCGTTGGCACGATTCTGCCACTCTTCTTCATGTATAATCTCTCGTACGGTTCACAAATGTCTTTTGATGGCTGTTTGCAGCTTGTTCACGGGCTCTTAAGTGATAAACATGCATTTAATGAATGCTAAAATGATAATCAAATTAATCAAATCCAAGCTAGTGGTATTCTCGTTCTTTCCGGTCTTTTACGCGACACTCGAGACGTTCATTTTTGGTCAAAGGTTTTATCTTAAATGTATACAACCAATATAAAACATTATGAAATGTTGTTAAAATAGCGAAAAATTTAGCTAAAAAAAAATATCACTATCATAAATTTATTGTAAATAAAAATTTAAATTTTTATAAAATCTGAATTTAAATGCAATATTTAATAAAAAGCACAGTGAAAATGTACAGAAAACTGACAATGCATTTTGACATAAATTGACAGCTCAGTATTTTTATACAACAATGTTCATGAATATGCATGATCCCTATCAAATAAATCAATAAAATTAAAGTTTGACATGGTAAAGATGTTTTAAAACATTGCAAGAAAATGTGCTGATAACATTATAACGTTTCGGCAACGTTACAAAAAAAGTTTTACATAAAAAAAAAAAAAAAACTTATGCATTTAAAATAGTGCTGTCAAATTGATTAATCGCGATTAATCGCATCTAACTAAAGTTTTTGACGGCACTAATTTAAAAACAAAAAAAAAACTTTTTAAGCATTAAAACCAACATGTCCTGAAGCCAAAGTATTTAGATCGACCCCTGGTGGCTGGCTGCAGTATAGGTCATAAGCCCCGCCCTCTCACTGTTATCCAATGGGATGCGAGCCAAACAAAAAAAATCCAATTACACTTCAAATTTTTCCAAAGATGGTTTCTGTCATAAGGTAGCTCTTATCACGCTGATGTTTGTTCAAGTGTTCGGTTTTCCAATAAGTATGGATTTAGTCAGTTATTTGATGGGGTTTAACATTTAACATTTTCATAACACACCATTTTCCTTGTTTGTTATTTGTCAATTGCACTGTCGACTGATGCTCTAATGTAATCGTGTTGTATCATTGCAATGACAATAAATAAATAATTATTATATTATTATGATTGACAGCTCTGCTGGCGATTGAGTCTGCGGGAGCAGAAATGTGGGCGGGACCTTGATACTTAGGAGGAGGAGCCATTCTCAGAGTTAATTTGGCTTAATTTTTCTACAGTGAAAGGAAGTGGAGACACACTGTCCATCTTTTATTAAAATCTAAGATTAAAACCCATTTATCTAAGGAAACATACAGTGCCATTTTACATTTCGCACATTCACATGTGGATTTGAGGCTTTCACCAAGTTGTTCATTAAGAGTCTTGATTTCCTCTTCCTGTTAAAACTCTACAGGTGCTGACAGCAAATCAACCACAACGACACCTCTTAAGTCTGCATGTGTTAAAAAACACTTCAAACCTAATCAAATTACAGCTGTGTGACGACATGAGAGCAGTTTGAGTTCAGCTAGTCATTTTATATTGTCATCATTGTGAGGCGTATCAGAATGACTCCATTTCAAGTTAAACTGAAATAGTCTATTACACTTTGGCTCACCATTTGAGCCACAGACATGAATTAACATCCTAGCAACTGCCTAGCAACGCCCTAGTAACCATGCAGAGCATTGTAACGATTGCAAAGCACCGCCTACATATCATTTCCTTGGCAACACCTTAGAGACCACCTAGTTATGCCCTAGCAATCATTCAAAGTACCCTAGAAATCACACAGCAACACCCTAGCAACTGCTTAGTCAGACAATGGCAATCATCCATAACTTCTTAGCAACTGATTAGCACCACCCAACTGCAAAGCAATGCTTAGTAACCACCCATAAAACCCCACTAATTGCATTATTAATTAGCAACAGCACAGAACACCTTACAAGCCACCTACTGTAGTAATACCCTAGCAACCTCCCCAACTGCATAACAAAAAGCAATGCACTTACGATACAGAACACCCTAGCAACACCCTAGTCACCATCCCAAACACACCAGCAATCACTTAGCAACCATACATAACCCCTAACTGCTTAGCAATTCCTTGGCAACTACCCAGAGTACCTTAGAAACCACCTAGTAATGCCCTAGCAACCATGCAGAACAACATAGTAACCACAAAGCAACACCCTTACCTTAATAATGCCCTGACAACTAAAACACCCTGGCAACATCCTTAACACCATGCCAAACACTTTAGCAATCACAAAGCAACATCTTAGAGAACACCCTCGCAATCACCTAGCAACCGTACATAAAACCCTACTAACTGGAAACAACCCAAAACACCTTAGAAACTGCCTAGGAAAAACCATACTGAACACCCTAGCAAACACTGCCCTACTAACCCTGGCAATAATACAGAAGGCCCTAGCAACGCTTTAGTCATCATGCCAAACATTAGCAATAGCACCTGGCAGCTATCAGTTCAGTTCTCATAATAGTGTCAATGCAGGTAGATCAATATTATTGTTGAATATTAAATTAGATGTTAAATTTAATGTCCACAACCAAGCAAGCCCAAAGCCAATGGCAACAAAGGCGAAAAAGGCTACCGTGGCAAGGAACCAAAACTCCATCAGGTGTCAGAATGGAGAAAAAACCTTGGGAGATGCAACCTATGCAAGAACACCCTAGCAACATACTAACCACAATGTAGCAATTACACCCTAGCAACGACCCTAGTAAACGCTTAGCGACCATTATAACACTGCCAACTGCATAGCAACACCACACAATAGAAGAGACCCTAGCAACCACCTATGTAACAATACCCAACCAAACAGAACACCATAGCAATTGCATAGCAACACCATGGCAACGGGGGTAAAAATCTACATATTAAATCTAGTTTCTATCTAAAACGTGTGCAGTAAATAGTACATAACACCGAATTGAACACCTAAAACTGTAGTGTTTGAGGCAGAACACGTGTGTCACATAAGTGGTTCTTCTCTAAAGGTCAGAGGTGACAATGTGAACCTCCAGATGAGAGAAACTGAAGATGTGATTTGGTCTGGGAAATCTTCAGGTTTCTTCAGGAACTCTTGGCCCGTGGCGAGCAGCGGGGAGCGTGTGTGTGTGTGTGTGTGTGTTTACTCGCCTGCGCGTTTATCTTCCCACCTCTCGTCGATCTAATGGCCGCTGCAAGCACTCGGGCCTCCGAGAGAGAGGAATAAACCCGCTGAGAGGAATAAACCTGCTGGGAGGAAAGACGAGGAGAGAGAAAGACCCTCGCTGTTTGAAACAAGAGGGCAAAGAAGGTGAGCCAAAACACGCCGGCAAAACCTGTTTATATTCCTCCTGAAGCGCCACGGTGTGTCTCGTGAGCCAAAAAGTGCCTTACGTGCTGGAATCTCTTCATTTTCATAACCAAGAACAATATTTCAGCGGCGCTCACACCCGGCCCCATGAGGTGGAAAATTACGCGATTTAGGGGTTTGTCATCTGAAACACTGTTTAATTTTCTGAGAGACAGTGATGCAATAGAGGGAGTCCTTTATAAGAGACAACGGCTCTGTTCTCAAGTGAATACTAAACTAGGCTACTCACTTACGGATATAACAGTATGTGTATGTAACAGCTATAGTTGAATTTTTTTTATAGGTAGTTGCTTTATATATATATATATATATATATATATATATATATATATATATATATATATATATATATATATATATATATATATACTGTGTATATATAATTGTTAATTATTACTAAACACACCACAATATTAGTGACAACCAACAGACACATTAAAAAAAAGATGATATCTGAATATTCACCACTATAAGGTGATAGCAAATGCATCAAGTGGTGTGGAGTATTATTTAAAGGTACAGTGCACCCAAAAATGATAACTGTCATCATACTTACCATCATGTTAGTCCGGGTTTGATGTTTAAAAGCCTTCTGGGTAAAAGGCAAATGCAGCATCATTTATCAACAAGAAAACTATACCAACATATTTTTTAATTAATACAACTGTAAATGGTTGGAAAGACTCAGGACTGGTCATTCCACTAATAACAATATAACCCCATAAACAGTAATCTGCATAATACATTAATGTCATGGTGCATTCTGGGAACTCAAGACTTGTCGCTTTCTAATAACAAAGAACCTACATACTTGAACACATACTTGTATTTACTTACTTGTATGCCTTTATATTTATATAATGAGAAAATCATTGACTTTGCAGCAAAGAAATGAAGATATGAGCCTGTATGATGCCTGTGTGTATTAGTGATTACAATACAAATTTATGTTTAGTTTTTCCACAGGAAACTCAGACAAAAGGCTAAATTGAGAGATTTAAGGCACAAAAAATACTTTTTTATTTTATGTTACAAATACAAGGTATTAGCTAATTATATTAAAATGAGTCTTTATCCATACACCTGCTTTACAAAACACCATTTACATTTACAAATTGATCTGATGTTGCACCTACAATATTTAAATTATTATTATATTAAAACTAAAACATTAAATTAAAACATTCTTATTTAAAAATTTGTCGGCTTTATATTTTCTTCTTACGTACTGTAATTGGAAAAACAAAACAAAAAAACAACAGCAAGTGTTCTTTAATTTTTTATTTTAAAGTTTAATAATTAAAATCATAAAAACCTGTAAACCTTTATTTGAAATCAGTGGTTACAACTTGATCTAAAATAAAAACATGTTTTGGTCCCACATCATCCGTTCTCTCACATCCTTAAGACTGAAATCTGAAGAAAGTGCAGACGATTGGAGGAAACTTTAAAGATTCTTGTCACTGTAGCTCTGCCTTTCATTTTGACAGATCGTCTGCTCAAACTTTAGTTTCTGCAAAGTAATGTCATAAAGATTAAATTAGGACATTTCTAATTACATGATTTGTATGACCACTGAAACCTATGGAATTATACATTGAAATTATTAAAACAGCAAGTTCTGCTTGAAGACAAACATTTGGCTTTGACCATTTTGGAAAATATAACTTTTAAAACTTATATTCAACTTTCGTTAACTATTGTCAGTTGCATCAAATAAGCACGTGTTTATATATATATATTTTAAATATTTCAATATTCTAAATAAACAAATATTTATTTATTTAATTAAAAAAATGTACAGTGAAGTATTGGCTCTATTTAATTCCACCTTACTGGAATGTCTATCAAATGCATTAACATGTCTCTGTAAATCCAGACTTTTGAATGTTAGTGTTATTGGTCTGGACATTCCTACAGTCCCTAAAGAGAAATTGTGATGGAAAAAAGCCAGTGTTCTCCAGAGAATTTTTGCGTTCTCTCACAAAACTTTTGCCTTTCTCCAGAGAAAGTTTGTTTTCTTTCGCAATAGTTTTGTGTGTCCCTGAGAAAGTTTACGTTCTATCCCCAGAGAAATTGTACATTCTTTCGCAAAACTTTTGTGTTCCCCAGAGAAAATTTACGTTCTCTCGCAAAACTTTTGTGTTCCCCAGAGAAAATTTACGTTCTATCCCCAGAGAAAATGTACGTTCTTTCGCAAAACTTTTGCGTTCCCCAGAGAAAATGTACGTTCTATCCCCAGAGATAATGTACGTTCTCTCGCAAAACTTTTGCGTTCCCCAGAGAAAATTTACGTTCTATCCCCAGAGAAAATGTACGTTCTTTCGCAAAACTTTTGCGTTCCCAGAGAAAATTTACGTTCTATCCCCAGAGAAAATGTACGTTCTTTCGCAAAACTTTTGCGTTCCCCAGAGAAAATGTACGTTCTTTCGCAAAACTTTTGCGTTCCCCAGAGAAAATGTACGTTCTATCCCCAGAGAAAATGTACGTTCTTTCGCAAAACTTTTGCGTTCCCCAGAGAAAATGTACGTTCTTTCGCAAAACTTTTGCGTTCCCCAGAGAAAATTGACGTTCTATCCCCAGAGAAAATGTACGTTCTCTCGCAAAACTTTTGCGTTCCCCAGAGAAAATTTACGTTCTATCCCCAGAGAAAATGTACGTTCTCTTGCAAAACTTTTGCAGTTCCTCAGAGAAAATGTACGTTCTTTCGCAAAACTTTTGTGTTCCCCAGAGAAAATTTACGTTCTATCCCCAGAGAAAATGTATGTTCTTTCGCAAAACTTTTGTGTTCCCCAGAGAAAATTTACGTTCTTTCGCAAAACTTTTGTGTTCCCCAGAGAAAATTTACGTTCTATCCCCAGAGAAAATGTACGTTCTCTCGCAAAACTTTTGCGTTCCCCAGAGAAAATGTATGTTCTTTCGCAAAACTTTTGCGTTCCCCAGAGAAAATTGACGTTCTATCCCCAGAGAAAATGTACGTTCTCTCGCAAAACTTTTGCGTTCCCCAGAGAAAATGTACGTTCTTTCGCAAAACTTTTCCGTTCCCCAGAGAAAATTTACGTTCTATCCCCAGAGAAAATGTACGTTCTCTCGCAAAACTTTTGCGTTCCCCAGAGAAAATTTACGTTCTATCCCCAGAGAAAATGTACGTTCTTTCGCAAAACTTTTGCGTTCCCAGAGAAAATTTACGTTCTATCCCCAGAGAAAATGTACGTTCTTTCGCAAAACTTTTGCGTTCCCCAGAGAAAATGTACGTTCTTTCGCAAAACTTTTGCGTTCCCCAGAGAAAATGTACGTTCTATCCCCAGAGAAAATGTACGTTCTTTCGCAAAACTTTTGCGTTCCCCAGAGAAAATGTACGTTCTTTCGCAAAACTTTTGCGTTCCCCAGAGAAAATTGACGTTCTATCCCCAGAGAAAATGTACGTTCTCTCGCAAAACTTTTGCGTTCCCCAGAGAAAATTTACGTTCTATCCCCAGAGAAAATGTACGTTCTCTTGCAAAACTTTTGCAGTTCCTCAGAGAAAATGTACGTTCTTTCGCAAAACTTTTGTGTTCCCCAGAGAAAATTTACGTTCTATCCCCAGAGAAAATGTACGTTCTCTCGCAAAAGTTTTGCGTTCCTCAGAGAAAATGTACGTTCTATCCCCAGAGAAAATGTATGCTCTATCGCAAAACTTTTTAGTTCCTCAGAGAAAATTTGTTATCAAGCAAAACTTTTGCGTGTCCCTGAGAAAATGTACGTTCTCTCGCAAAACTTTTGTGTTTCCTCAACATTTGGGAGAGAATGTAAAAGCATATGATTTCCCACCACTATGTCCCTTTAGGGTCTCCGTACATTCCCAACATCCTACAGCTGATGAAGCCACTAGAATGAGAAATAGGAGCAGTCCAGGGGAAGATCAGAAAAAACACATGTAAACATACACTTACTTATTTCTTACGGACTACAGTGCAAATATTAATACTCCCATCACACACAGAAGTACATGTATTCTTGGGTAGGTCCTTAAAAAAAGAAAAAAACTAAAATTAATTCAAATATATCTTAAATAAAATTATATATATATATTAGATTAAAAACAAACCAAATGTGAATGTTGCCTTGGCACCTACAGTAACTGAAATAGGTTTAAGTTAATCCACCAATGTCGGCTCATTATTGCCATGAGAATAAACCTGTTTGCATATAGTGCACTGCAATGAATAAAAACTTAACGGTCTGTCCCTCAAACAAAACTATCATATGATTTCAGAAGACTAGAAATACGCTGGAGGGCAAAACAATCACAGGACTGCAGCACAAGCCTGTCAGTTTTCAATCAAAAATATGTGAACAAAATGCAGGTTTTGTGCACGTGTGATCCATGTACAGAACCTGCTTTTCAATCACTAAAAACAGCGGGAATTTCTAAAACGCCTAACAGGGAAAACACTTAATATAGAAAATCACATCAAATATAGAGATAAAGTGCATTAATGTGCTAAAACAGTGATATTAAAAGATTCAGAATATAGACCTTATTGATGATGAATACTATATACAGGCGAGCAGCAACACGCTAAATGGTTTCCTCTATCATGGTTTTCTAAGGAAAAACACTTGAAACTGTGCATTGCATTTATATTCTGGGCTCTTCTGCTCACCTGTGTATTGTTTGCAATATGCATCATAAATAAGGTGTATATTGAATGTAATTTTAAATATCGCTGTCTTTCTACATTAGAACTTGGTACATACTTGGTCAAATGACTGGCGGCGGAAGGAAAGCCTTGTTTTGTCCACAAGGTGGGCAGTCCTATAAGAGATTGATGTCAGGTGAAAACTATTAATTAAAAAGGCATAACCATAAACACTATGCAGCACTATTAACAACTTACTGTAGTTGCTCTTGATCTCATCGTCAGTCTTCCGGATGGCTTTCCCCTGGTGCTCCACCACACAACTGAACTGGTTGTTCTTCCATTCGTCTAGATAAACACGAAGGCTAGATGTCCTCTGGAAGGTCTCGTCCTCATTTGGCAGAAGCTCTCCAAGATCCCAATCCTCATGGTGCTCCACTCCATTTTTTAACCAGGTAATAGTCACTCCTGATGGGTAGAAACCTGTGGCATGACACACTACTGGAGACGAGGGATTCTTCTGTAACAGAGACACTTCAGGAGCAGAAAAAGATTGAGAAAAATGAGGAACAAAGTTTAATACTTCAGATCATATACATTTATGAATAAAAGTATATTTGGTTTAATGAATCCAATGAGTTAAAACAGACACACAATGACTCATTATTAGAGATGCACCGATGTATCAGCCGCCGATATTGAGCGATATAAAGCCATCAGAATATCGGCTAATCGGCAATAGCATGATATTTAGTAGGGACAGAGCCCGTCTACGGAGAGCCTACCCACTCCCTATTAAGTCCTATTGTACCGAGTTTTGGTTGTAGTTCCACCAGAGCTCCACTGGGGGCGATCGCCCATGAGTGCAGAATGAATGGGAGTTTATGGGGCTAGACGGCTAAATGTGTCTCTTTCACCCGATTGCCGTTGAGAAATCTCAGATTTGATTGTAGGTTTTGCAAGTTCAACATGGGTTATAGGTGGAAAGTTGAATGAACGAGTACTTATGTCCTTTTGATTTCTTACAGGTTGAGTTGTTGTTGCCCATAACACGCTAGCATTCTGCTAATGAACGCTGATTGGTCAGTGAAGGACTGATTACGACCAGAGATACCGCTTGATGGTCTTTTAAAACAACAAAACAAAAACTCTTCTAGCACGTGTATTTCCCTGTGTCAGCTGTGTTGTCGAATCGATGCCTCGAGTGAAAAGAAAGTGCAGAGCGCGAACGCACCAGAGTGAGTGAAGGACTGCCGTAAAACAGCATCTCTGGTCGTACGATGTGTATGACGTCATTGACACTTAAAAAGACTTTTTAAAGCAAATAAGTGCTCTAAAAAATCTAACACCCCGCAATGTGTAATTTCTTTGCGTCTCCTTTCGAATACAACATTCAAATTACTAGACAAAAAATATCCTGAGAAAAGTGGATTTTGATGGGTATAGCGCCATAGACCTCCATTCACTCTGCACTCGTCCTGTGAGCGCCCTCATGTGGAGCCAGAGTGGAACTGCAACCAGTTCAGAAACCGGAAGTTTACTGGGAGTGGAAGTTCTCCCCTTATTAGACATTCTCTATTTAGTTTCAGATATAAAAAGATGCAAACGTTTTGTGAGAGAGCACGAAAGCATTGACATATATTAGTTTCCTCCCATCTCATGTTTCTTCCATCTTCTAGACGGCTGCATTGGGATCCCGTGAGACTCAACGCAAATCTCACAGATGCGGACGGTCGAAAAATACAGTGCAGGTCCCAAGTCAACAAATGAAGTTCACTGCAATCAAACAGTAAAATGTATTTAAAATATTTTTTTTACATTTGTTTCATATTTATTTCTTTTATTTATTTCTTTTATAAGTAATACAATTAAATATTGTGCCTGGTTAGCTTTCCAGAGTGTTGTTACGCATATGTTTAAATATGTTTTAGGCTCCAATAGTTAGATAAGAGTTTTTTAAGACTAATAAAAAGCTGGCTGAATGTGTTTGTCATTTGTGGTGCGGTCAGTTTAATTAAACAATGTTTTCTCCCTGTTATTCTGAACGTTTAGCAGCCCTAATGTTTGTGTTTTTTAGCAACTTCTACAAGCTGTAACAGAATGTTTGTGTTTGCTGGAGCTAGATTAACTCTTTCCCCACCATTGACAATTTTCCGTGTTTTCACTGTTATACACAAGGGGCCACTATTATGCATCTTCTGAAAGAGAAGTGAATCCCCTGATCATAACAGGTGAAGATGAAGCAGAAGCAAGTGACATCATATGCATATGTAAATTAACATGATCATTAACATCAAACAGGATGTAAATCAAAACTACCTAATGTTACAGAACTGTAAGATTTGGGGGTGTTGATGAACTCGATAAACTCCATTTGTGTTCTGGATGTCTTTGACAAAAACTAATTTTTCTCATCTTTTTACTCAAATATTAAACTTATCCATATTCAAGTGTTGATAAAAAAAAGCATGAGGATAGAATAATTTTTTTTATTTGAGCCGGTATGATCTGATCTCACCATCATCGAGTCCGTCTGTGATTACATGAAGAAACAGAAGAAACTGAGACAGACTAAATCCAGAAGAACTGCGGGAACGTCTCCGAGACGCTTGAAGAAACCTTCCTCAAAGCTACAGGACTGTGAAAAGCACTGGCACTTGTGTTAAAATGCTGTAAAGTGAGAATGCTTTCAAAAATAAAATCACAAATTGAATTTATTTATGATTTAACTTCTATTAACGAATTCAAATCAATATTTGGTGTAACGACCCTTTGCGTTTAAAACGGCTTTTGTCCAGGTACACTTGCGCATAGTTTTTCAGGGAGCTTTGCAGGAAGGTTTCTTCAAGCGTCTCGGAGACGTTCCCGCAGTTCTTCTGGATTTAGTCTGTCTCAGTTTCTTCTGTTTCTTCATGTAATCACAGACGGACTCGATGATGGTGAGATCAGATCAGACCGGCTGTTGTCAGACTCCTTGTGCAGACACAAATCTCACTGGATTATTACAATTAATGGCAAAAAGAATGTTTGGAAATGTAAACTGATATTTCCTACTGACACACTACAGCAAAAGATAGAAATAACTGACTTAAAACCATTTTTAAAACTTAAAACTGTCATCTACCATCTTTTGCACAGTACTGTATATACAGTATATATAAATTATCTACTTGGTGAACAAGGTAAATTTCTAAACAATAAGGTACCTGTTATCCTGGAAGCCTCTTCCCTTAACGTCAATAACTTCCTCAGCCAGTCAACACACTTTGGATCATAGTATATTTTCAGAAATAGAAGTTGTGTTTCGTCTTTATTCCACTCCTGCACTGTGGGCATCCCCTGTATTACAGGTGTGATGTATCTGTTCTCCTTCAGGTCCAATAGGATGAAATCCTGTCCATCATAACCGTACTGATCAAACCCATGTGATTCTCCAGTCTCATCATCCCATTCACAGCCAAACATTCTCTGATACGTATGAACTCCTGAAGAAGAGGATACCATAACATCTGCTCTTTTTTAATGTACAAGATAATGTGGAAGAAATTTATGTTCTATATGTTTGAATTTTATTATATTCATAGAATCTTAGAAATATGATGATAATCAGATGAATTGTATGAGAGAGTCTCCATTCAAGGGTGTAATGACAAATCTAAACAACAATGATGTATCTTGATATATGGCGCTTTTCCATTACCAGTACCAGCTCAACTCGACTCGACTCGACTCGACTCGCCTCGGCTCGGCTCGCTTTTCGCTCCGTGTTCCATTGTAGATAGTACCTCCACAATAGTACCTGGTCATCATAGCGACGCCGCAGGAAACTGACGTGACTTAAACTTTTACGCGAGACACACCAGCTACCCACACACACAGGACAGTGGAGGAAATCGAGTGTATGCTGTTTTTGGATGTTTTTGTTGTTGTTTTTGCTGTATTATTTTATTCAGGAAACTCCGTCTGGCGCGTTCAATGATGACGCAGTGAATAGTGACGATTCTCTCTCTAACCAATCAGCAGCCTGTCTTGTTTTCTATGGCGTTATATGTGTGCCTCAATCCTGAGCGCATAATTGTAAGTTTTGAGCACAGAGAACTATATTTTGCAAGCAAAAAAAAATTAGTTTGAGCAAAGAAAAAACAATTCCGTGCTCAATAAATGTATTTGCTTGTTTGCTATTATCCATATTAACGTGCAATAATAACCCCTCTCACGCAGTTTACTCACAAACTTATTCTCTGCGCTCCTGTCAAGTCCCTCTCTCTCTCTCTCTCAACCTCTTAATTCTGTGCGCGCTCAACTCTTGACACACACGCTCGCTCAACTCTTGAGACACACGCTCGCTCAACTCGCAACAGCGTTACAAGTGTGCCACAAAATCAACCAATCGGAAAATTAAAGATCAGTTGTGATTGGCTGTTGGTCTCCAATCAAATCGCTAGTAGAACCAAAGCCCGTCTTGTAGAACTATCCATATATATCCATATCCATATCTAATATCTATGGAACTATCTACAGCATCCCGGAAGCTTACTGAAAAAAAAAAAAAAATCTAGAAAAATAACTGACTATAGATTAAAGAGACTAATAGATTAAAACACATTTTGGTAAGTATTTTTTTTTATTATTAACTTAAAAGTGCCTTGTTAGTTTTGTGTATTATAATGCTGTTGTGTTGTTTAACTTAAAATATTATATCTCCTATTGTGACTAAAGTTAGTTTGACTTATCCTTTTCAAGCTTTCTAACGCTATAGCACAGCCACAGACAATGTCATCAGAACAGCAACACCTAAATGTCACACCACTTTAGTCACAATAGGAGATATAATATTGTAAGTTAAACAACACAACAGCATTATAAATTATAAGCTGAATCTCTGGAGGAGTGTCATAATATTCCTCTGTCACATATAGCTGTCAATCACCTCACACAATGACCTCACTCTTAAAACTGACATTTTCCGAAAAATTAAAAACTACTAGACTAATGTCTGTAAAACCACCATTATAATAATTATTTTAATTATTATATTCGTGTATTATAATTTATAATACACAAAACTAACAAGGCACTTTTAAGTAAATAAAAAAAAAAAAAAAAGTGTTTTAATCCATTAGTCTTGCTGTAGTCAGTTATTTTTTTAGATTTTTTTTTTCAGTAAGCTTCCAGGATGCTAATTCCATAGATATAATCTAATAAAGGATTATATATGGATATATGGATATCTATGGATAGTTCTACAAGACGGGCTTTGGTTCTACTAGCGATTTGATTGGAGACCAACAGCCAATCACAACTGATCTTTAATTTTCTGATTGGTTGATTTTGTGGCACACTTGTAACGCTGTTGCGAGTTGAGCGAGCGTGTGTCTCAAGAGTTGAGCGCGCACAAAATTAAGAGGTTGAGAGAGAGAGAGAGAGGGACTTGACAGGAGCGCAGAGAATAAGTTTGTGAGTAAACTGCGTGAGAGGGGTTATTATTGCACGTTAATATGGATAATAGCAAACAAGCAAATACATTTATTGAGCACGGAATTGTTTTTTCTTTGCTCAAACGAATTTTTGTTTTTGCGATTGTTAATTTCTGTTCAAAATATAATGTAATGTGCTTGCAAAATATAGTTCTCTGTGCTCAAAACTTACAATTACGCGCTCAGGATTGAGGCACACATATAACGCCATAGTTTTCACGTCACATTTTAGTATCGCCTCAGCTCGCTTAGAACCTCGCCGAAGGTGGTACGAAAAAAAGTACCTGGAAGCAGGTACAGGTACAACTTTTTCACAGTGGAAAACCAAACAAAGCCGAGTCGAGGCGAGCTGGTACTGTGTAGTGGAAAAGCGCCAATAGCCTCGGGAAAACAACCTTGGGGGAGGAACAGCTATAAAGAATGAAGGATACCCCCCACTCCCACTCGTTGTCACACTCTACAGGCACTTTGTAATGACTGTATGACTGCTGACCTTTCCTTGCAAGGGAATAAATAATTGTTAAAGACAATTGATACCTGTTTGTCTCTTATTCAGTGATGTAAAATTGTTTGCCACTACAATAATCTTTCACATTTAAAAATGTAGTATAAAGCATTTTAACTCACCATCTGACTGATTGAATCGCTGCATTATAACATGAATGCTGTCTTTGATCTCCTGCACACCTTCTCTGATCTCTGTGTATTCCCTCCCCAGTTCTGTAGATGTAAACTCCTTCATCCAATCCTTTTTGGGAATCATCTTCATTATGTTACTACTGTCATAATAATCGATCTGTTGTCCATCCAGTGTCGTTACAGCAGGAATCTCTGGGATTCCTGCAATCGTCTGTTCATTTATTTCAATGTATGTGGTCATTAACCTGTGTGACTCTGAACAAACAACACAAAGACATAAAGCTCACAAACGCAAAATTCAGTGTCATGTTTGAGTCATTTACTTTTTTTTCTTTTAATTCCAAATCAAAACTTTTGCACAGATATATTAGTATTTTAAGTATCATTAGAAAAAACATTTAAAATGAATCCTGTGAAACTGTTTTGAAATCAAACATTGTTTTATGGTAATGCTACTTTAAAACCACTAGGTAACCCTTTTTGAGACATCAACTTCAAATTTGGACACAACTTGGTTAGACATATTGCTTTGATTTCATAACAAATTAAAGTAAAAATTATTCTGTAAAACATATATAAATGTGCATTTGCTTTACAGTAAACCTGAACTTCAATAACTTTTTTACACTTCCATGTTTCAAAGTGCTTTAATTTCCAGTATCACCTCAGGAAGCCAAGCCTACAGGAATACTTGGAATTGATGGTGGTGGTAAACATTCATGAAAAAGGACACGTTTGTTTACAGGCAACACAGATTTTGATAATGAACTACTAAAAGCGTTATACACTGGACCTTTAAAAAAAGGTCTTTATTCCAAAACATTAATGATCAGGAGTCATAGTTAACAGGTTAATTACCATTAAAATCTGCACAACTTTATTAATTCTTATAGAACTATTCTCATAGTTTTGCCTTTTAAAGGAGCTGTATGTAAGAAATGTATTTCAATTAATCATAAAATGGCCCTGATATGTCACTAGACATTAAGAAATCATGTTCATTTCAAATACTTATATCACTGACAACAGTAGTCCGGCCAGGATATTGTCATTTAAAAAGTGAAGTTGCAGCCCTCAACTGATGTTGATGTTGTCATGTTGTGTTTTGGCCTGATGCTCCACCCTCCATCTATCTACCAATCACAAAGTCAGTAGTGTTTCAGCATCTGGGTTGCCAGCTCTGCCCTAGTTACCACAGCTGCAGCTACAAACGTTCCTGCTGGATCCTGCAGCCTATCTGGCAACCTCGAGTCAGGGGGGAGGGGATACACCGCTCTACAGTAATTTGAAAGTGATTACAGTAATTTGAAAGTGATTGCAGTACCAGTTTTGGCCACAATCTTACATACAGTTCCTTTAAATAGACCTGCCTGCATGAGACAAATTGAAACGTATTAGCACATTTCAGTAAAACAGAAACAGCAAGCACTGAATCAGATCAAAAACATCTCATGAGATTTACTTAAACTAACAACTTAAACTATTAAAAACAATTTTAACTGAAATAAAGATGAAATCAAATATAATTAATAATAAATAGTGTAAATATTAGTTGAAAAACTTTTGTTGATAAACAAAAATGTTGCCTTAGCAATAAACGGAAATAAGTTCAAATTGAAGCACTAAAATTATTAACTGAAAATAAGAAATACTGAAATAAAAATGAATTCAAACGAAATAGCAGATATGTATATATATATATATATATATATATATATATATAAAATAACAGACGCACATAACAAAATTGCTAAAAAAAACCCAACTAAAATTCACATTAAAATATAAACTATCAATATAAAATAAAAGCTATTTTAACATATGAATCAAACTAACTAAAACTGAAATAAAAATAAATTAAACCTAAATAGCAGTATTAAATAAAAACAGCACATACACGAAATTACAAAAAAATATATACAAAGTAATAATAAAACTAGAGTAGCACAGAGTTTAACACGGAAGTAGCTGAAGGCCTCGTTGAATTCCTTGTATAAACGTCTTTATGAAATGAAACTCACTTGAGTAAACCAAAGGTATGAAGATGAAGAAAATGATGAACTTCATTATGGATAAAAATCCTTGTATTTGACACATACTTCATTAAGTCGTCGAAGAGCGGTGTAAAAACTCTTGTCTTCACCACATGTGAGTCTACAGGAAGAAGTGGTTACTAAAGGAAGAAGCAGATTGTGCAGAACTGACGTCACTGATGCTCTAGATCAGGGGTGTCAAACTCAGTTCCTGGAGGGCCACAGCCCTGCAGAGTTTAGCTTCAACCCTAATTAAACACACCTGATCAGCTAATCAAGTCCTTCAGGCTTATTTGAAAACTGCAGGTGTGTGTGTGTGTTGAAGCAGGGTTGGAACAAAACTGTGTAGGGCTGTGGCCCTCCAGGAACTGAGTTTGACACCTGTGCTCTAGATAAACAGTCTCAATACAGACGTTTAGATGAAGCTTTTCTATACATACAAAATGTTCATGCTCCAAAAAACAAAAACAAAGGTAGCATGAAATTAATCTCGACATGATCAACATGATCACTGTATCTGTCACGATCACCTTCACATCACTGCCTTCATCACCATCACTGTTTCTGTCACTGTCTTCTGTTAGTCTCAGTTCCCGGCATCCTCCTTGACCTACACCTGCACCTCCTCTGCCATTACCTGCACCTGCCAGCAATCATCATCACAGCTGTCTGTCATTGTCTAATCATCGCCTGTGTATTTAAGTTCCTGCTTGTCCTGTCTTTGGTTGTGGTTTTGGTGTAATCCTGCCTGTCTGTACCTGTGGAAATATCTATTGTGAGTAAAAGTTTATATTGGAATCTTCTGCCTATATCATCTTTTTCATCATCTTACACCAAACAGTGACAGAAGAACGGACCAACAAAAATTTAAAATGGAGGACAGTTTATTTCAAAATGGTCGATCTCTGGAAGAGTGTGGAGGTCTACCTCAACCTTTATCAAGACGAGAGCTGGGATGAAGATTCTCTTAAACAGCAGTTCTGGAGCGGGATGAACGATCTACCCGCCCAGATGCTGCTGTTAGGCGACACTCACCTGCCATTCGTCGAGTTCATCGACCACACCTTATGGGTGTGTGGATCCTCCCTCACGGTCGGTGAAGTTGATCGATTGCTGATTCTGTCTGATCGATTGCTCCTGTCTGCCTCGCTGCCTGCTGTGACTGTGTTTGCTTCGGTGCTGTAAGCTCCGTCTTAGCCTTGTATTTCCTTGTTTTGAACCATCATTTACTACAATTTCTAGTTGTTTATACTACTACTAAATACAGCTTACCCAACATCTCAGATTAACCTGACATCGCTAGCTTCCGTTACTACTAGCACAACACGCTAGTAATTCGCTAGCCTGTTAACGCGCCACGCGTGCACTCAGCTATTTTTATTTATTTATTTTTCTCTCGCGCGCTTGCGCCTTTGAGTTCATAAAAAGCTCAGGTGAGTAAGAATCACTCAACAAACACGGTGAGTAATGTCTTGTCCTGTTATTGTCACTTGCACTTCATGTCACATGTTTAGTATAGCCTTCTCTGTTGGCAATATAGGATTTATATGTGATAAATGTAAGGAGACAGTTAGGTTGACAGAGAAGATTTCAGAACTAGAAACACGCATCCAATCTTTAATTGAGGATAGTAAGAGTGCTAGAGCGTCAGATACTATTTTGGATGCGCCTAGCGTGATCTCTTTACATGATGCGGTTCCGGCTGAAGTAGTGCCTGCGCAGCCGGGCAAATGGGTGACCGTGAGGGATCGCTCTAGTCGCGGATCAAAAAACCACTCTTCCGTTCCGATTACCATAACAAATCGATTTGCCCCGCTCAGTGAAACACCCACTGAGAATGATTGTGCCCTAGTTATTGGCGATTCTATTACACGGAACGTGAAAATAGAGACACCAGCCACCATAGTCACATGTTTGCCGGGAGCCAGAGCGCCTGACATCAAAGCAAATTTAAAAGTGCTGGCTAATGCTAATCGTAAATTCTCTAAGATCATTATTCACGTCGGCACTAATGATGTTCGACTCCGCCAGTCGGAGATCACCAAAATTAATATTAAAGAGGTGTGTGAACTCGCAAGTACGATGTCAAGCACTGTAATTTGCTCTGGAAGAAAACAAAACTAGAGGTATTTCGCATTTCATGGAAAGAGAGCTCGATTGCTTACAGAGAGGCTTTAAAAGCTGCTAGATCTGCTTATTTTTCAAACCTATTAGAAGAAAATAAACATAATCCTAGGTATTTATTTGAAACGCTGGCTAAACTAACGAAAAATAAAGCTTCAAGCACCTAAGTTTCCAAGCAACACAGCAGTAATGACTTTATGAACTTCTTCACTTATAAGATTGATAATATCAGGGAGAAAATTATAACTATGCAACCGTCTACTACAGTATCGCATCAGGCAGTGTATTGTAGTCTCCCGGAGGAAAAATTTGATTCGTTCGTTGCTACTGTATAGAAGAGGAAGAATTTACTAAACTCGTTAAATCATCTAAATCTACAACATGTATGTTAGATCCTATACCGACTAAGCTACTGAAAGAAATACTTCCAGAGGTCATAGATCCTCTTCTTAATATCATTAATTCATCTTTGTCTCTAGGATACGTACCAAAAACCTTTAAGCTGGCTATGATTAAACCGCTTGTTAAAAAAACGCAACTTGATCCTACAGAATTAGTCAGTTACAGGCCGATCTCGAATCTACCTTTTCTGTCAAAGATATTATTTTCTGTCAAAGATATTAGAAAAAGCAGTATCTTCACAACTGTGTTCCTTTCTTGAAATAAATGATATCTGCGAGGATTTTCAGTCAGGATTTAGACCGTACCATAGTACTGAGACTGCTCTCGTTAGAGTCACAAATGATTTGCTCTTATCATCCGATCGTGGTTGTGTCTCTCTATTAGTGTTACTCGATCTTAGTGCTGCCTTTGATACTATCGACCACAACATTCTTTTAAATAGACTCGAAAATTATGTTGGCATTAGTGGAATTGCACTAGCATGGTTTAAATCATACTTATCTGACCGTTATCAGTTTGTAGCAGTAAATGAAGAGATGTCTCATCGATCACAAGTTCAGTATGGCGTACCACAAGGCTCAGTACTAGGACCGCTGCTGTTCACTCTGTACATGCTACCATTAGGAGATATAATTAGGAAACATGGCATTAGCTTTCACTGTTATGCCGACGATACTCAGCTCTATATTTCTTCAAAACCTAATGAAACTTACCAATTCACAAAATTAATGGAATGCATATCTGATATAAAAAATTGAATGACTCGTAATTTCCTACTTCTAAATTCTGAAAAAACAGAGTTTCTAATTATTGGACAAAAAACTTCCTCAAGTAATAACCTAGAATACTGTCTAACACTTGATGGCTGCTCTGTTAAGTCTTCGTCGTCGGTTAGGAACCTGGGTGTGCTCTTTGATACCAATCTTTCATTTGAAAGTCACGTGTCTAGTATCTGTAAAACTGCATTTTTCCATCTTAAAAATATATCTAAATTACGTCATATGCTCTCATTGACAAATGCGGAACAATTAGTTCATGCGTTCATGACATCAAGGCTAGATTATTGTAATGCTCTACTGGGTGGTTGCCCTGCGCGCTTAATAAACAAACTACAGCTGGTTCAAAACGCAGGAGCTCGAGTTCTTACCAGAACCAGGAAGTATGACCATATTAGCCCGGTTCTGTCAAAACTGCACTGGCTACCTATTAAACATTGCATCAATTTTAAAATATTGCTGATCACGTACAAAGCACTAAATGGTTTAGCTCCGCAGTACTTGAGCGAGCTCTTAACGCATTATAGTCCTTCACGTCTATTGCGATCTCAAAATTCCGGCCAGTTGATAATACCTAGAATATCAAAATCGACTGCTGGCGGTAGATCCTTTTCCTATTTAGCACCAAGACTTTGGAACAGTCTTCCTACCATTGTCCGGGAAGCAGACACACTCTGTCAGTTCAAAGCTAGACTAAAACACATCTCTTTGACCTAGCTTTCACATAATACATTATAGACTTCTATAATTCAATATTAGGCTGCATAGATTAGGTCAGCTGGAACCAGGAACACTTCCCATAAATCCTGATGTACTCGTTACATCATAAGAAGAATGGCATCTACGCTAATTTTAGTGTCTGTGTTTATCCCGAGGTTTTCCCGCAGCCTGCTGGATCCAGGCCGTATCCAGATCTGATGAAGGACCTTCGCCTGGACCCGATGACAACGCAGTGCTGAAGTGCCAACTAGTCTCTCCCTATGGAGGATCCCTTTACCACTCTACAGATAAAGCGTTGTCGGGAAACTCAATTCGTGTATCTACCCCGAATTGATAAAATAAAATAAAATTCTGTATCAAAAATTGTAAGGAAACACCAGTACTTTGTTTAGGCTTGGTTTGTAGGGAATTACAAACCTGCGTACATATATTCAAACGCACATAACTATAGAACCAATTCTTAATGCGCATGTGAACGCCATCAGCGTTTCTCACAGGTTCGCGTTTAAAGTCTATGTAGAGAGAATTGTGTCGTCTTAGCGTCCCCTAATTTAATAACAAATGATTGTTGCGACGGAAGCGAATCAATCATAACTAACCTTAGCTGGAAAATAACTTTACTAAAGAACCGCTATAAAGCCAAAACAATCTCTGTTACCATAAATTACGTTTATCTCTGTAAAGCTGCTTTGAAACAATCTACATTGTTAAAAGCCTCCCGTCTTCATCCAAGTTCCAGAGGAAGTTAATTTAATTGACTTTTTTACTGAACCTGAACTCCCTATAATCAGTCCTGCCGAGCCTGCACTTCACATCATGCCCGCAGAGCCAGAGACTGTTCACGTCATGCCCGCTGAGCCAGAGCCTTCAACGCTGGTCCCGTCCAGCCCAGAGCCTTCACCGCCGGTCCCATCCAGCCCAGAGCCTCCTTCACTGCTGGTCAAGTCCAGCCCAGAGCCTCCTTCTTTGCTGGTCCCGTCCAGCCCAGAGCCTCCTTCGCTGCTGGTCCCGTCCAGCCCAGAGCCTCCTTCGCTGCTGGTCCCGTCCAGCCCAGAGCCTCCTTCGCTGCTGGTCCCGTCCAGCCCAGAGCCTCCTTCGCTGCTGGTCCCGTCCAGCCCAGAGCCTCCTTCGCTGCTGGTCCCGTCCAGCCCAGAGACTATTTCACCGTTGGTTCCGCCCAGCCCTGAGCCTGTCACCACCCCAGAGCCTGAACTCCCACCCAGCCTCCCTCTCCCACCACCTCTCATCTGCCTTCTCTCAACCCTTCCTCCACCACAGCCTTGCAACCCCTCTGCTCCTCTATCCACCTTTGACGAGGTGGATTCGCCGTGGGTCTGCTTCACCAACTCCACCAGGGTCGGTGGATCCCCGGTCTCCGCCTCCGACCTCCTCCACTTGAACTCTGCTTCAGCCTGTCAATACATTACCTCCACCGTGGCTCCTACCTCCCTCACCTCCGCCGTGGTCCATCAGCCCACCAGCTCCGCAAAGCTCCCTTGTCCCCCCCGATTACGCCTTGGTCATTCCTAGCCCTGCCCTCGCCTGGGTATTCCTTTCTTGTGTTCATGTGTTTTGAAGAATGCTTGGCTTTTGAGACGCGCTGAAGGGAGGGTGAGATCTAATGCTTTCAGAGCTAACTCACTATTGCTTTCTGATATTACCTACCCTACCTTTAACAGAAAAATAGAAAACTAAAAGTATATAAAAAAAACTAATAAAAATAAGTCAATTCCAAATAATCATAAAACTATCAATAAAACTAAATTAACACTGAGTTCAACACACGGGAGTAGCTGAAGGCCTTGCATGACAGAGAATTCATCGTTTAAATGACTTTATTAAATTAATCTCACCTGAGTAAACCAAAGGTATGAAGATTAAGAAAATGATGAACTTCTTCATTATGGATGAAAATCCTTGTATTTGACACACACTTCTTTATGTGCAGTCGTCAAAGAGCGCTGTAAAAACTCTTGTCTTCACCACATGTGAGTCAACAGGAAGAAGTGGTTACTAAAGGAAGAAGCAGATTGTGCAGAACTGACGTCACTGATGCTCTAGATAAAGTCTCAATATGGAAGTTTAGCTTTTACTCACTAGTTGCCGTCGCTTTGCTCAGTAAGTGTTTGTTTTTTTCAGACAGACAATTGATGATTTCTCTTTTACATGTGCACATCCTTGATAAACCCGTGTTTTAATAGAAAGCCTGATTAAGTTATTCAGGCCAACATTACTTTAGAGAGGTTGAACTGTGATCTTCAGTTCCTGCCATAAATCCATCGTTTAATCTGTTGTTCTCTTTTCTCAAAATGACAAACAAACCGTATTATTTGAAAAGTTTTGTGATGAAATCACAATATTCAAGGTCAAATCTTCTCAGTCTTTGGCCTAAAACATTGAAATTACTTTTAGACTTCCTTACGAAGCCTTGAGTAAAATTCAAATTGGCTTTCTCACAAAAATGTTACACAAACCTTATCACATTTTTACATTACAAACACTTAATTAAATTAAATTTAATTAAATTTAATATAAAGAAAGCATTTGATTCAATCTGGCAGGAAGGATTATACCTAGAGCTTATTGACAGTGGAATAGGGGGAACATTCTATGATTTGATCAAATCAATGTACACAGCCATGTGCTGTTAAAATTAGAAACCAAAGAACTGAATTTCCCCCAGGGGCGTGGCTGCGGTTTAAGCCCCTCCCTCTTCAACATTCACATCAACTGATTGGCCAATATATTAGAAGATGCTCCCACTGAAGGTCTCCCTCTACACACACAGAGATAAGTGTCTTCTCTACACAGATGAGCTGTTCTCCTGTCGTCCACTAAAGAGGGTCTTCAGGACAGCCTGGATCTGCTGGAGGATTACTGTGAGTCCTGGGCCCGTCAACCTCCAGAAAACTACAATAATGATGTTCCAGAAACACTCCAGATCTCAGGGACCAACACACACACATTCACACCATCACACAGAACCATCGAGAGCACACACATACACTTACCTCGGCCTGAAAATATCTTCAACTGAACTTGAACTGACTTGAACTGAACTGAATTGACATCCCAATGAATGATTTTAATAATAGGCATAAATAATAAAAAGATTTTAGCTTCAATTTAGCTGTTAGGTTGTATAAATACAACCCGAATTCCGGAAAAGTTGGGACGTTTTTTAAATTTGAATAAAATGAAAACTAAAAGACTTTCAAATCACATGAGCCAATATTTTATTCACAATAGAATATAGATAACATAGCAAATGTTTAAACTGAGAAATTTTACAATTTTATGCACAAAATGAGCTCATTTCAAATTTGATTTCTGCTACAGGTCTCAAAATAGTTGGGACGGGGCATGTTTACCATGGTGTAGCATCTCCTTTTCTTTTCAAAACAGTTTGAAGACGTCTGGGCATTGAGGCTATGAGTTGCTGGAGTTTTGGTGTTGGAATTTGGTCCCATTGTTGCCTTATAGATTTCCAGCTGCTGAAGAGTTCGTGGTCGTCTTTGACGTATTTTTCATTTAATGATGCACCAAATGTTCTCTATAGGTGAAAGATCTGGACTGCAGTCAGGCCAGTTCAGCACCCGGACTCTTCTACGACGAAGCCATGCTGTTGTAATAGCTGCAGTATGTGGTTTTGCATTGTCCTACTGATGTATACAAGGCCTTCCCTGAAATAGACATCGTTTGGAGGGAAGCATATGTTGCCTTTATAAACCTTTCAGCATTCACAGAGCCTTCCAAAACATG